>NC_081347.1:23484299-23490673 GCF_029784015.1 Lycium ferocissimum | reverse complement strand
ATAGAAGCAATCAATCAAGGTGACGAAGAGAACGTTAAGGAAACTAGATAGCTCACGCACCCAAGCACTCAAAAGGAGGAATTGATAAGCCTACTGAAAGAATACGTGGATATTTTTGCATGGTCATATGCTGACATGCCGAGATTAAGCACTAGCATAGCATCCCACTGCTTGTCCATTAATGTGGGCTTCACTCCCGTGAAACAGAAAATCCGACAATTCAAACCAGACCTCAGTATTGGCATCAAGGATGAGGTAGAAAAACAAATCAAATCAGGGGTGGTAGAAATAACCTCGTACCCCACATGGTTGGCCAACATAGTGCCAGTACCTAAAAAGGATGGGAGGATACGAATATGTGTAGATTATCGGGACCTCAACAAAGCTAGTCCAAAGGATAAGTTTTCACCCCGAGATAACTGTGGCAAGCATGAGCTACAGTCATTTGTGGATTTTTTTCACCGGCTACCACCAAATGATAATGGACAAAGAAGATGTGGAAAAGACATCTTTCATCACTCCATGGGAAGTGTATCACTACCGGGCAATCCCATTCGGCCTCAAGAATGCCGGCGCAACCTACATAAGAGCCATGACTACTATCTTCTATGACATGATTCATCGAGAATCGAGGTGAACATGGATGATGTTATCATCAAGTCAAGGTAAATTTCAGAGCATAACACACATCTGAGGAAATTCTTCGACAGGCTCTGAAAGTTTAACCTGAAACTAGACACGGCTAAATGTGCATTTGGAGTACCGATCAGAAAAATACTGGGATTCATAGTCAGGTGAAGGGGCATAAAGCTAGATCCAACCAAGTTTAAAGAAATCCAAGAACTACCTCCTCCGAAAACCAAAAAGATCAGTTTCCTGGAAAGGCTAAATTACATTGAAAAATTCATAGCTTAGTCTACCATTATTGTGGAGCCTATAATTAAGCTCCTAAAGAAGGACCTACCCACAAAATGGATAGAAGAGTGTCAATATGTATTTGATACCATTAAGAGATACCCAATCCACCGATCTTTGTACCTCCTAGACCCGAGAGCCTACTTTTGCTACGTAAATACATTCCGAAAATGCTTTTGGGTGCATGTTAGGACAACACGATGAAGTGGGGAGAAATGATCATGCCATCTACTATTTGAGCAAGAAATTCACCGCCTGCGAGGCTAGATACACACTGGTAGAGAAAGCCTGCTACTCCTCCACTTGGGTGGCCCAAAAGCTAAGGCATTACTTGTCTTCATAGACCACTCACCTCATATCCAAGATGGATTATTTGAGGTATATCTTTCTCCAGCCCATGCTCATCATGAGATTGGCCAAATGGAAAATGATGTTAAGTGAATTCGATATTGTGTACATAGCACAAAAGGCCGTTAAAGGACAAGCTTTGGCCAACTTGCTAGCTAGAAGTCTAGTTGACGAGGATCTTGAACCCTTTCGCACTCACTTTCCAGACGAAGGGTTACTAGCCATAGAAAAGGAATTGGTGGATCCATACACAGTTGGATATTGTTCTTCGATGGAGCGATCAATTATAAGGGTTTCGAAACCGGAAGCCTTTAACATCAAGAAATGGACAACACTACCCAATGGCCGCAAAGCTCAAATTTCACCGTACTAACAATATGGCTGAATATGAAGCTTGAATTCTAGGCCTTAGGATGGCACTAGACATGGATATGAATGAATTACTGGTCATTGGAGATTCTGAATTTCTGATCCACTAAGTACAAGGCGAATGGGCCACCAAAAATGATAAAACCCTGCCATATCTAAATTTGGCACAACAGTTGTGCAAGAAATTCAGAAAAATTGAGTTCTGACACACCTCAAGAGCTTAGAAAGAGTTTGTTGTTGCATTGGCCACAATAGCATCAATGATCCAGCACCCCAAAATTAGTCACATTGAACCACTGGAGATAAGTCTGAAAGAAGAACATGCCTACAGTTCCCATGTGGAAGTAGACCCAGATGGCAAACCATGGTACAATGACATCAAGATGTATTTGGAGAAACAAGAATATCCCAAAGGCATCACAAGTGAGCAAAAGAAACCCCTCAGGAGGATGGCCAATGGTTTCTTTCTAAACAGAGAAGTGTTACACAAACGGACGCCGAATTTGGGTTTAGTCCGATGCGTGGATGCCACTGAAGTCACAAAATTCTTGGAAGAAGTACATACTGGGACATGTGGACCCCATATGAATGGATTCATCTTTCCAAGAAAATCCTCCGAGATACTACTTTTGGGTGATAATGGGAAATGATTGCTGCAAATTTGTGCGAAGTGCCATAGGTGCCAAATTCATGGTGATTTAATCAAGGTTCCACCGAGTGAGCTCAATGCTATGAGTTCACCATGGCCCTTCGTCGCTTAGGATATGGATGTCATTGGACCCATCGAACTCGGTCAGCTTTCAAATGGTCCTCAATTCATCCTAGTCGCCATTGATTCCTTCACCAAGTGGGTAGAAGCAATGTAACATAAATCGGTGACAAATAAAGTGGTGGCCGACTTTGTAAGGAACAACATCATATTCCAATTCGAAAGCATATGAGTCCTTCATAACTGACAATGAAGCGAATCTGAATAGCCACTTGATGAAAAACATCTGTAGGCAATTCAAAATCACTCATCGGAATTCAACAGCTTACCGACTGCAGATGAATAGAGTCGTAGAAGCAGCCAACAAGAATATCAAGAGGATATTGAGAACGATGACGGATAACTACAAAGGTTAGCATGAATAATTTTTTTATTCTTTATTGAGATCTTGTACCACCGACCGAACTTCAATGGGGCGACTCCGTACTTACTAGTTTATGGCACTGAAGCAGTCATACCGGCCGAGGTCGAGATACCGTCATTAAGAATCATCAAGAGGAGGAATTGAACAATGCAGAATGGGTCCGAGCTTGATATGAGCAACTGGCTTTAATTAATGAAAAGAGGATGGTTGTCGTATACCATGGCCAACTATACCGACAAAGGATGGTGAGAGCCTTCAACAAACAAGTCAGAACTCGACTTTTTCAAATCAGGCAAATAGTGCTCAAAAAGAATTTTTTTCGCACCGGGATGAATACAAAGTATAATTTGCCCCCAACTGGCAAGGCCCCTACGTGGTCCGCAAAGCTCTCTCCGAAGGAACAGTAGTACTAGCAGAAATGGATGGCAAGAGTGGCCCAAACCAATCAACTCAGATGCAATCAAATGCTACTACGCATAAAGACAAGGCTTTTTAATTGTAATAGTTGTTGACACCTAATTTTTTTACCTCCCGTAATTTATTTTAAGTACTCGGAGCCCTTCGACGATGAGTAAAAAAAGTTGAGCACCCTAAAGTGTCCAAATAATTTTTTGTGAAAATTATTTGGGATAATATTTCACCCTTTCAAATTGATAAAGATATTTGAAGGATATTATGAACTATGTGAAAATTAATCAAGGTTTTATGACATTTAGGGAATATTTTATTGGAATTAAACAAGGGCAAAACAATTTTGAATAATTACTTACTTAATTGATTAAATCAAGGAAAATCAAATTAATGAGCGATTTATTCTATTTATTGTCCAAGGTGATTTGAGTAATTAAAAGAATTGACCATTTTACCCCTCAAACTTTGATTCTGTATGTTTGCATAGTTGTTTAATTAATATATTATCTTGTTAATTAATTTGGTAAATTATTGGGACCATGTCTGCAAAATGATTTTAACAAGTCGCGTTAAATTAATTAAGTCCTAATAGGCTAATAATTGGTTTTTTTTATTTGGGACATTTATCCTCGACCCTCCATACATAAACATATACACCATGTATATACAAATATACATTGTGCATATATATATATATATATATATATATATATATATATATATATATATATATATATATATATATATATATCAAAGGTCCCAAATAAATATATATGTCAAAGGTCAAAGGTCCATTGTTTTTTTCTTCAAAAAAAAAAAAAAAAAAAGAGGACCAAGCCCAATCCATAATGAACCAGACCCGGTCCATTAAACATTTTAAAGGGGGAAATGCATATATCCCTCCCCTATTTTATTTTCAAACCCTAGGAGGGTCTTATGTGCAAAGAGGAAAAGGGGGAGGCGGCTAGGGGCAAAACCCTAGCGCTGCCTCCACTGCCACACCTCTACCCTTGCCTATTTTCGTCAGGTCCTATCGCGATTTGAGCGTGTAACGTGAGAGAGGACGAAGCATTAATGGCTTCGACTTTTTCTCCATGAAATCGAGCCAAACGACCCCTAAGGTACAACTTACTCTTGATTTTTATGATTTCGAAGTCGATTACGGTGGTATAGTGTGAATTGAACGGTTGATTTTGTTTTTCTTTTGATCCGGGCTATGTATTGATGGTTTCAAGTAAAGACTTGTGGAAATTCACAAGTCCCACATCGTTATTTTGAGCAATGAGATGAGTTAAAGGGTTCCTATTTATAGAACCCCATCTTCATTGAGAAAGGAGGAGGTTGGAACACTTTTAAAAACTTGAACTTTGATTTTTGTTCAAGATTTAAGTTCCATCAGCTGTATTTAAGCTTTGACCGAAAGGTTTAAAGTTTCCTCAGTTCTAAAATTTCTGTTTTTTTTTTCTTATTTGTCGGTTGGTTGGTGGCTGAGTTTGGTGTTGGAATCAAGAAGGCATCCAAGTCTATTCCTTGCCCCGGTTGCACTTAAAAATTTAATTACTTATTAGTTTATTGCTTTCATTTAAATTCTTGTCCATATTAATGGTAGTTAGATGTGATTAAGTGTCTTGTGTGTGGTTTAGAATGTAGTTCGGATGGTATGTTTATTTAATGTGTGAATAATGATTTGTGTGTTTGAATTATGGAAAAGGTTTATTGTGAATTATGCTTGGTTTAATTATGTATGTCTCTTTTAATAACACTTGGTTTAGAGGATGGTCTAAAGGATCAGTGGTTAAGAAGGGTGTTTGGCTTAAAGGTAATATGTTTGGTTCAATTCCTAATTGTGCTATTTAGTAGCATGCTTGGTCTAAAATTTGGTTTAAAGTTTGAAGATTGGCTAAGTGTTGTGTTCATTCTGATTCTGCTTATTCTACTTAGTAAGGTGCTTGGTTTAAAGTAGGCTTAGAGGCTACAGATTTGTTAAGTAAGATGTTTGGCCTAATTCTATTTATTCCATTTAGTAGCATACTTGGTTGAAAGGTTGGTTTGAAGGGTCAAATTTTGGTATTTTATTCCACGAGTAATATCTTTGAGTTGGATGCTTTTAACAATGGTTACGGGGACGAAGGGGTATGAACTTGATCCAGAGGTTCATTAATTCTACACTTGTCTGATTACTCTTGATTGTAACAATTGATTAGGACCCGTTTCAATTAACCTCTGAGTGGAATTTGTAGAATGGACATGTGATTGGGAGGGTTTGAAAGATCATTGACACTGTTAAAATAAATCAAATTCGGGGCAAATTGAGATGGTCCTTACCTAGGACAAATTGGTCAATCAATTAGTTAAATAGGTGTCTTAAGTGTTAATGATTGTTGTACACGGTTTAACTAAGTAATGAGAATCCTAAATCAGTGAAAATAGTGCTAAAAGAGAGCTTTAAAGATTAGCGGTGTTAAGTCCATTTTTGTTTCACCATGTGTGTGTAATGTCTATGTATGTGTTATGTGTTACACCTCGAAAATTTCCCGTTAGCGTGCGATGAAATTAACGAAGGGTATGATGTATACGATATTTGGGCAAGTAAGAAATAGTCTTTAATGGTCCTAATTAAGATTTCAAAGACATTTTAAGTAGGAGACGAAAGTTGTTAAGGAAAGTAAGGTATATGTCATGTGTTGGGCAAGATTTACGAGTATCGAATTAATGATGACTTAATGAAGTTTTGGAGAAGAGTTATAACGTCCCTTAGATTTTTAATGAAGTGTTAAATAAGTGTTAAGAAGGTTCCATAAGGATTTAAGAACAAACAAATAAAGGAATTGAGTTTGTGGGAACTTTGGTAAAACTTGGCAAAATTTTCGGACAAAATTTTGGTCCATATTGGTGGGGGCATATCTCCATAATATGAGAAGTTTTCGTGTGTTTCTTTTGTCCAAATTAAAGTTCATCGAGTCTAGTTTCCAACGCAAAAAACCGCTCGTCAATGTGATGTTTAAGTAAAAAGTTATGGCCATTCTACCTACGGGGACAAGCCTGAGTAGTAGTGTACCCCGCACCATTTGACGTTCGACAGGCTTTTGACGGCCCCGCGTGTGTCTCTCTGCGGTCCGTCAGTCTGACACAGCCCACCGTCAAATGGTCACAAAGACCCATTTTTGATCGAGTAGTTCTATGGACCATTTTGACGTC
>NC_081347.1:23421535-23484199 GCF_029784015.1 Lycium ferocissimum | reverse complement strand
AAAATACTAAAATCGAATTAGAGCACTAACAACCTCTTAGTAGGTTTTATGCACCGGCGTAAAAGTGAACCATAACAGGAGACTCAACACTCATAGCATGATCTACCACTGACTGGAATGAAGACCCATAGCCATAGCTGAAGATAAGAAAAATGCAACGGAAGTACCAGCCCTCTGACGAATCTCCTAACCCTCTCGGCCTGGGCGAGAATCAACTGAAAAACATAGCAAGCCAAGGAAAGGAATCGGGCCTCGTACTCAGCAACAGACATACCCCTTTTATTGAGATTATTGAACTTGTCTCTCCTCAGATCCCACATAGTGCGGGGATGTAATTCTCTAAAAACACTTTATGAAACTAGGACCAAGACAACATAGGCAACGTAGCTAGTTGACACTCGACAACAATAGCCTCAAGGCTAGAATCGAGGTCTGGAAGAAGGTCCTACCTCACAATTTGCACTCAACAAAAGTCCAGCAAGGTAGTATTAGTACACATACGTACTGCTAAGCATCATAAGCCGACTAAAATTAGTTCACGCATATAAACACAGAGTTAAACAAGATAAACAGACAGGCACAAATCATCCACTCAAGTCACAAATGATCAAACAACCGAATCATAGCCTATGGTGAAGGACCTATACACAAGTCTGTCAAGTCTTCCATAATTCCTCAGAATAGCCACAACACATGGACAACCAACAAATCCAATAAATAGATGTAAAATGAGATGGTGATATATGCAATGCAATGAGAGGGATGTCAATGGAATGCAATGGCCAGTAATTCAACCTGTACACACATGCTCCGAATGGAATCTCGACGTCTCAGAAGTCATGACCCTCGACCCATAGCGTCCATATAACACTCGCTCCGAAACAAACCTCGGATCACGAGCACCCATACCTTCCGCTTCGAAAAAGACCTTGGATCATGAATTCATATCATACTTTCATCAAAAGTGTCACATTTTCATTCATAGTTGCCATAAATCTTTCATCAATCATTTTCAAACCATTTCCATCATGTATGAGTGAATGAATGCAATAATGCTAAATCAATACAGTCAGTGCCAATGAACATACTATGGAAATCACAGCACTATAAGCCACATCAAGACTTATTGTAACGACCCATTTGGTCGTTATGGCTCTTTTGGCCCTTTCGCCACTTCCGAGCGTTTATTGACTCATTTTGACCCGAGGCTGACTTTTAGGCAAACGGACCTTTTCCAGAGTTTCTTCAACTCTGAGAGGTCCGAATGATTGTTTAGAACTTATATGTATGATTGGTTCGGTTCCTAATGCATTTTGGGTGCATTTCGAGACTTTGGATGGGAAATGGGAAGTAGGCACGGGTGGTTGACTCGGTCAATGAGACCTCCGTTGGAAATTTTGAGACCATGATTGCATTCGTAGTGTATTTTTGTATGGGTTTAGGTGGTCAGATTATGAGCAGATGGCCTCGAGAATTACACGGAAATTTGATGGAAGACTTAAATAATTTGGGGATTTTTGGTGTCTGGTGCCCGCAACGGCGGACCAGAGCCACCCCAGCAGTACCGCTGTGGCGGTGTAGTGACCGCTAGGGTGGTCATGAGTAAAATGGACCTCACCACTACAGTGGTGTCCCGGACGCCACAGCGGCGCCACTTCCCTTCGTCGTGGCGGTCACGGGCAGGGAAATTTCATTAAATGTGTCTTAAAATAAGACTTAGACCCTCATTATGTCATAACTCAATATTGGAGCTTGGGAAGGTTGTTCTTGGGGATAAGTTAAGGAATTTCTTGGAAGTAAAGCTTTGTCTAATCACTTACTTCTCTTTAATCATTATTATCTTAGAATCATCCCTTCCTTTTTCAGTTCCTTAGAAGTAGAATTTGAAGAAGGGTTTTGGGAGGCTTCTCCCTAGGGTTATAATTGATAAAATTGATGATTTTAATACTAAATGTGACGAATCTAAGCTTAGTAACCCTATATCTTCCACTTTTAATGTTGAATTTCGGATTTGGGGAATTAGGGTTCATACCCAATTTGGGTTTTTTTTTACTAGAAATCAGATTTGGGGATAAATATTGAGCTAAATCAACAATTAATGATGAGATTATGATTACCTAGGATTCAATTTGGTATTTTACCCGCGAATCTCCCGTTTTGCCCTTGTGGGCTTGTTTCCCCAATTTCTAGGGTTAAATGGACCAAATTGATATCATAGCAATATTATATCATTATTCATGATTTCTAATTTAGAATTCGATTGTGCTTAGACTACTTTAGTTCTGAGCTTCAGAGGAAAGGCAAGGCGATAGAGTGACTTATTGGTATTGCAGTTCGGCTGACTAGGAAGGTTATGGTTTACCTTTGGTGAGACTTAGTATAGTAAATCACATATTTAGATTATGATGTCGGAAATAGCATGTGAACCTTCGGGTGTGAAGTTAGGATGGATATCGCCTTAGGTTGAGCCTTGATGTGTGTTGGGACTAGCCACACCGTTATATGCGTTTGATTGTTTAATTGTGTTGGCTTGATGCCATGTGTAGTTAGTAGATAGCGAATGTCGCTTGTTGTCCTAATTTGGGATAGGATTGATATACCCGTTGTTGATTTTTGTACTATGATACATTATTGGTGTACCCAATGTTGGTACTTGAGTTATTGATATATGTTGGCATACCCGTTGTTGGTATTGTGACGTGATATATTATTGGTGTACCCCGTTGAGGTACTTGTGATATTAAGCTTACCTGTTGATGATTGACATATGCATTGCACGCATTCTCTCATATTATCATGCATGGCCGATATCCGGTATCGTTGATTGAGCGAAACTGATATTTGATAAACTCTTTTACTTAAGTGATTGTGAAAAAGGCCGATGTCCGAAGATCCGTTTCAGAATCGTTGTTTATATGAAACTGATACTTGCTAAACTCTTTTACTTGAGTGATTGTGAGGAGGCCGATGTCCGAGGTTCAATTCCGGAATTGTTGATTTGTGAAACTGAAATTTGACAACTCTTTGAGTGATTGTGAGAGGCCGATGTCCGATGGTTATATTCGGGCATCGTTGTGCATGGCCGATTCCAATGTTATCTCGAATTCGATTGTAGTGCATGGGCTCTATGGGTCCCCCAGAGTGGTGCTGGTGAGACTCCTCTGTGAGCAATTAGCCAGGGTCCCGACTGTCTGTTTGGCAAAGATCCGGGACGGGTGGCACTCAGACTTCGCGAGTCACACTGGGTTGTGTTGTCGAGACGTCAATATTTCTGTTCGGAGTACATGTGTATATCTCATTTGCATAGTACGGCATGGCATCACATTCATAGCATTATTGCATTGCATTGTATTATGACTTGAGTGAGATGTCGTGATGACTGTATTGTGATGAATCGTGTTGTTGACTCTATTGTGTTGATTGTTCCCGGACTAGATATACTTAGACTTATTATATTAGGGTTAGATACTTACATAGGTGTTGATGGATACTCGGTTACGATTATATTGTTTCATGTGTGATTGTTCTACTTGTTTATCTGCGTTATTTTCTGAATTGTGTTAACTTTGCTTAGTCGGCTTATGATGCCTACCAGTACTGTTGTTTGTACTGACCTGCACTTGCTGCATTCTTTTATGAATGCAGAGTATCAGGCCGGATCTACTTCTCTGACTCGTGGCTGATCGACTCCTCAGCTTCTACTTGAGTTTTCCAGGGTGAGCATGGTGTCCGCTGACCTCAAAGACTCTTCTGTTGTTTATGTCTTACTTTTCTTTCAAGACATGATTTGAGACATTTTATGTATTATTATTCAGACCGAGTTATTCGTATTTAGATGCTCGGTATGACCCGGTTTCAGTACTGGGGTGGATTCATTTACTTCCGCACTTATCTATATTATACTATATTGTGAGACTTACGTCATTTACTTCTTTCGCTATTTATTATATTTATTGATTGTGAACGTTGAGTTAAGGGTTCGCCTACCGAGGGGGGAATGGTAGGTGCCCGCATGACCTAGGCTAAAATGGGTCGTGACACTTATATAAATCACATCAACCATGGAAATAGAATCAACAATCTAGTTTCAATCACCATAGTGAATCTATCATATCACTTTACTTCCAAACACAACAAGTATACCATAAGTCACAATGCGTAAAATAATGGCGACAAGCCCACATAATCAGAAGTCATACCAACCTAAGAATATATCCATCCCAACATCATGTTCGAAGACCTAATCATGTTTTCTCCCATCAGTTCTACACCTACATACGTTTCACTAATCAAAGTCTAACTAAAGTAAGTCGTAACCTACCTCGAATACCGAACAGGAGCCACGTACTACTCCACCTGGGCCTTCCCCTTCAGAAGACCTTAAAATGATCAAAGTCTAATAATAACAATGCTAAATAAGTAAATAACCACAACAAAGTCAACTAATCGGAAAAAGAGACGGGTGGGCAAGCTACTCAAAATACCCTTATCGAATTACGAGGGTAAAATCAAAAATTGAGGGCGAAATTACACTATCCATAGTCCAAGTAGTCATTATCCTTAATTTCATGAAATTCTAACCACAATTGGTCCCTCAATTTCATCAATTAAACAAAAATTCCCAAATAAAAAAGAACCCTAAATTCATGACTTGATTCTAGAAGCCAAGGGAGATTCAAACCTAAAATCTATTAATCCACAAGTTAGATAATAGGAATCAACAATTAGAATAGCAATATTCAATTAGATTAGGGGATTCAATGATCAACAACCTAGGTTTCAATAGCCCATCACCCTCATTAATCATTAACTACCATGGATACTAAATAACCATAGGATTAACTACAAGAATAAGGTACAAGGACTTATCCCAAGATGATTCCACCAAGGTTTCTTTAGAAATCATCCAAAATGCTCCTTAGGATTAGGTTATTGGTGAATGAAATTAATGATTCAATGTTGCAAATGTCACGACTAAATTTAGGGTCGCGCAGACACCTACCATTCCAACCTCGGTAGGCAAACACTTTATCGAATAACACATCCATCAAAAGATGAATCATTTTAACCAATAGATATTCAAAAATAACAGCGGAACATCCAAATACATTTAATAAACTCAACATTTAATATGATTACAACAATTAAATGAATACAGACTCGATCCTACTTCTCATGACCTGGTCTAGACTAGTATAAGAGCGACAAAATGATTCCAGATATCACATATTCATAACTCGTTGCACCATCCATTTTTAGTCTAAGAGTCAACTCCTCATTATAACACCTTTTACCCTATATCACTTAGAGACCAAACATGTAATTGATCTTACGGATGAGCTAAGGAATAACTTGACAAGTACAAACAACTACCACGCCAAGCACATGTCATTGCCTAAGTAGAGCATCTAATCCGAAATGTGCCAAGTTTAAATATATCAAGTCCAAATCCAACATCACAAGTATCACACCAAAACATCTCAATCATAAACCATGGTGCAATGCAATACAATAATGTATGGATGCAATGCAATGCCATGTAAATGCTGTGTACACATGTGGTCCGGATGAAAATATCGACATCTCAGTAATACAACCCAGTGTGACTCGCGAAGTCTAAGTGCCACCCGTCCCGAATCTTTGCCCAACAGACAGATCGGACCCCAGATCTCTGCCCACGGGGGGGGGGGGGGGTTTCACAGGCACCACTCTGGGGGACCAGCGGAGTCCATGCACTCACTCAATCAATGATTTCGAAACTAACATCGGACATCGGCCATCTCACGTCACTCAAGTAAACCGAACCCAGCTCATCATAGTGTTTCATCATATCTCATCAGTATCTCAACAGTGCATCATGAAAATGAGAGTGCGTGCAATGCATGTATCAACATCAGTAATCATGCTCAATATCACAAGTACCAACAATAGACACGCTAAACATATAACCGAATCACAAACACCAATAATGGGTGGGCCAACAATATATTAGAGTCACAAGTACTAACATGGGTACGCCAACTAAGTATCATCATTATCTACACAAGTCATACGGAACTCTATCCATGCATCCTCATCACATATAGGCACCACCATAACACAAAGAAGTTGTAACAACAATTATCAATAGCAAAAGAAGTTGTAACAACAATTATCAATACCAATTACTCCCTCGTGGCATCAAGCCAACACAATAGATCAAATCAGTCACAATACAATATTACCGCCCTTCCTTTATCAGCCTATTATCTTTGCACAAGTACGTTCACTTCCTACTCACAAGGCATTCATTCCTACTCAGTCAAGAACTTAAACGCAACCGTTGGTACATTTTATCCTTCCAGTTATCAACTAGATTCACTATTAATAACATAACACAGTTAATTTCATATTACGGAAATTCTCTTCATTAGACACAGAAAATAGGTATCACCCACTACTTTCAAGTTACATAAAATCCACCGATATTCAAGACAACCATATCAAAGATCTTAAAGAATCTATAAGCCACAAGCTCGAACATACAAATCACACATCAATACCATCCTAGGATTCCATCCCAAATCTCCAATTCCTAAACATGCATTCTCCGTTCCTTCTAATACACGAATATAGAAAACTAACTGAAGTCTACCGAAGGGAAAGCCATAACCTACCTCATGGCTGAGCGGGTGCCACGAACATCCATTGATTCTTTCAATCAATCACCACATCGAATCCGTACGGAGATCTTGGAGACAAAGATAGGGCCCAAGAATAAAATTACCGTTAGAACCCTCATAAGAGATTTTGGACTAAAAGGAAGGTTTGGGATCTTAGCCCACTGCTAGATTCCATCTACAACAACACTAGGTGATTTACCAATTTTTAAGCTTATAGTGGGAAAGACCTATTTTCAAGATTCATGAAAGAACTCATTTTTAAGAGGAAAGAAGGTAGGAATCTAGGTTATTAACCTATTTAGAGGAAGAACATGAAAGATTACCTAATGGGAAACATTTGAAATATAATGTTAACTCAACATTTCTCCAATTCTAGACACTTGTAATACCCATTAGATGGTTCTCTAGGTGACTACTTTTTGGAGTAATTTGTTAGGTGGAAGAAGAATGTGGAGGTGTTAGAAGGATTATCAAGACCGACAATCTGACTTTTTTTTAGGTTTCCCAAAGACCTAGGCGGCTGGAATTTTAGAGTTGTGAAAAATGGGACCAATTCCCAAAATGATTTCTTAAATAGTGAATTTAACTACGCATCACCGCTTTAGCGGTTGGCCTGTAGATTCAACGGCAACGCTAGGCGCTCACATAACCACTGTCGCGGCCTATTGCCACCACAGCACCAGTGCTTCAGCGGGGTCATGGTCACTGGAGCGCTATAGCTGTAGCGCTGGAGCGGTCTAGCTGGATCCTTGACCTAGATTCCAATGTTTGATTCTCTTCCGCATAATGGGTCCTGCTAGGCTAAGTGTCCGCTAGAATTAATTAGTGAATGGAATAGTCTGGAAAGACATGGTTTGCAAATATTTTGGAATTTTCACAATAACAACTGAACGGGTCGTTACATCAGATACCAATTAAACAACCATTCATCCCCGAATGGCAAAGCCGTACCAAGGCGCACGAAGAATGCTCGTAAGAGTAGTGACTTGGAAACCTGTCAGGACTTTACTTTACTCCAAATTACGTGATGAAGGTCATGTGGTGTTGTTGGGTTGGAGAAGTTTTGGGAAGAGTAATGCTTTTGTTGGAGAGTTGGAATTATTGTGCTAGTTGCTAAAGTATTCTTGAATATTGTTTGAATGGTTTTTGAATATATGAACTTGAATTGAACATAATTGGCATGTTGTCGAAAAATGTGGAGAAGAATTATTAGCGATATAATGCGTTTGAATTGATTATTAATGTTATTAAAATGGTTGTTGGTATTGTTGTTGAAGAACTAGCCGAGTTGAATTCTCGGGGTTGTTGTATTTACGGGGAGGAGTCTTTGCCCAATTTTCGGTAGAATTGAGAAATAGTTTGGAATTGAATTTCCTAAATGCATATAGTTAATGATTGATATTCATTGACATTGTGTAGACTTTGGAGAGCCGAGGCCTGAGTTTGGATTAGCTTGAGAAGCGGCCAAGGTATGTAAGGCTTTCACCTTCTTTCTTTGGCATGTCTTAGACGTAAGGTGAATATCCTACGAACCTCGGGGGACTCCACTCTTAAGATCCGAGCTTATATGTGCTTCTTCTTTGCTTCTTAAAGTTAACTCTCCTAATGTAGTCAATCCAAAGTTCTTATGTTTTGGTATGAATGAGATTTAAATGTTCTAAAAAGAATTGTGTCTTTAAAGAGGTTTCGTAACTACGAACTCCCGTAACTTTCGTAAACGAGCTCGGATCGCCCCGAAACCTTCATAGGTGATTCCATAAGGCATAATAACCCCCAACTTTCATAGGTGGGCTCGGGCGGGATTGACGCTCGTCCGTGGGCCCTCGAGATTTTCCTTTGTATAAGTCTAACATTTTTTGTAAAGAACTTAGCATATTTATTACTTAAATCTCCGAATATGATTACCTATTTACTTAATGAGTCTGAAATGAAAAGTATGGTGTATACGATTATGATATGAAATTATGATCCTTAAGGTTCGGTTCGATAGGTGCCCGAGTGGCATTCGGAAGAAACGCGGTCGACTATTGGATTAAATTGTAAGAAATGAATTACTTCGATTAATTTATTAAGTCTTTGTAAATATTTGCACTGCATATGACTTTGGTACGTAACTATGGTTAATAAAGTTTAGTTGATATATTTCCGAATAATATCCGAAAGAGATTTGATATGACTATGACTATTGACTTGTAAACGATAATTTGTTTGATGATTCTGTTAAGTCTGTACAAATGTTGTGAATGCATATAGATCCCACGATTCTGTTCGTGCATATTTTTGTTATTCCCTTCGCCGAGTCCCGGGCCGGTTATTATCGTACGCACAATCTGAAGTATGATGAGCTTCCGAAGTATGATGAGCGCCTAATATGATATGATATGTTATCGAAGTATGATGAGTTTCTGATATTACGGTGTTATGATGTGTCCGGTACACCGAGCCCCTCTTGGCCGGGTACCGTGGTTATATGATATGATGTGATGATGTGTGCTGGAGATGCTGGAGATATAAAAACTTCCGAAGTATGATGAGTTGTGGCGCCCAAGGCAGGAGGGGCGACCACGTTCTGTCCGCCGGGTCCTATTATGGGCCGTATAGGGTATGTGATGTGACGTTATGATAATAATCTGATAATATTATAATTTGATGATTTGACAATCTGATGACATGTTATTGTGAGGATATGGTATGATATGTGACTCTGTTCACCGAGTCCCTCATTAGAGGGCCGGGTATGATATGCACGTGTGATGATATTATGATATGACACTGACATACAGGACATATGATTTATAGGCAAGTTTTTTGATTTTCTGTCTTCTGATTTTTCTGATTACCATACCTGTTCTGTAAACCCTAGTTCGGTTATAACTCTGTTTACTTATTTCGATGCTTTACATGCTCAGTACATATTCCGTACTGAACCCCTTTCTTCGGGGGCTGCGTTTCATGCCGCGCAGGTACAGATAGACGTTCCGGTGATTCGTCAGCTTAGGGCATCCGTTCCGCTGTTGGAGAGCTCCCTTGATCCGGAGCCCACACTTTTGGTACAGATTTTTCTGCTATGTATATATATATATATATATATATATATATATATATATATATATATATATGTTGTTCATGGGTACGGCGGGGCCCTGTCCCGTCATATGATTTTGTTATGACTCTTAGAGGTCTGTAGACATAACGTGTGGGTTGTGGGCGAGTTTTGTACGGTTTGTGTTCTTATGTTTTGGCAGCCTTACCGGCTTATGTCCGTTATGTATATATGTATATATGTACGTATAGATATATGTCTGCTATACCTTTATTCATGCTTATGCTAATAGTAGCACGATTACGGTTGGTAAGTACGTATGGGTGCCCAGCTCGGGCACCAGTCACGGCCTACGGGGTTGGGTCGTGACAGAAAGTGGTCAATTACGATTTTACCCTTCTTGATCCTCCGTATTCACTTTTCATCTACGGACACAACTACCTTCCGTCCTCGACTTCCAGATCCACTATAATGATGAACACACCTTAATTATCCCGATTTACGAATATTTGACTATCGACCCTTACATTCCGGCTTACCGCCATTATGTAACAATTATGTAACAAATACACATACATAGAACAAATTCCAATAAATACTCGTATACCTGTGGACGAGCTGTCTCCAGCCTGATCTAGTAGGCTATAGAGCGAAAGGTACTCCTCCTCGTCATCCACCTCGTCTTTTTTTTTCAACGTATTCGGGACCTCGTAACCATCTTGTCTTTACCAGATTCAAACTTTCCTCGTTTAACCGTTCCCTCGACCTCATTCTTAGCACATAGATGTTCATAGATAACATAGCCGCTTCTGTGCGACTTATATAACACGTTTTCAATCTGGGTTACGGTCTTTCTTTTTCTGGCTCAATCCGCCCCACATACTTCTTCCGTACTAACGTTCGCTAGTAGCCTGTCTTGTCACGCTCCATTTCTTTCCTTCTTCTTACTTCTTACTATAGGGTTTGCTTCCATTGACGAATAGTTTCCCTTGTCCACATCTTTAGCCTCTAATCCTGCATAGTGGCGTTATCTTTCACAATGCCTCCGCAATTTGCTTGTCACTTCACTTTGTCGTATTCATTCCTTTTTTGTGAGCCTTCACCTTCTAAGGTCGTATCATTTAAAGTCTTCCACAATTTATTCCCGGTACTATCTCAATTACCCTCCTAACTTCAACCTTCTTTGCCAGCTTTCGGATCTTATTGACTCGCCTTGGCTAGAAGCTTAACCGTAGCCCCCGGCACCCTATCCAGGATGTCGTAGGGTCGATTATCTCTATTTTACATTTGCTTCCTTCGCAATCGCTTCCCCCCTTTAGGGGTGTACTTATACTAATTCCCGATTATACTTTACCCTATGCCTATGTTTCCAGTTTCAATCCGGCGGTATTTTGATTCTGATGTTCTGGTCCTCTGACCTTCCACCTACTTGCTTTCTCTCCTTTCCAAATATCATTGCATTCGAACTTTCCAAACTTAACCCGTAGTAAAAACAACATCAACTTGTCTTATAACATTTGTGCCATTTATACTATTTCCCACTTAAGCTTTGCTACCCTGTCCGCTTAAGGCCTTTTCTATATCGCCCTGAGGGTTGCCGGAATACACATATCTGCTGATATAACCATAAATGGGACACACACACCTACGCAGACATGTAGTCGCTATCGTCTCACTTACATAATATTTCCAAACACTGTTCGAACTCACCCCAATTCCAAAATCGTAATACATCTTCTTCTTCCTTACCGGTCTAATTTGCCTCGTTCTACGTGACCTCTTAAAATTTTTGTCTACTCAGTATATTCCAAGTCCCTTTTGACTACTCTAGCTTGCCATTTGCTTCTTTGGCTGAAGTTGTAAAATTTTCAGAAACTTCCCAGGGGGTCACCCATCCTGAAACTTCCCTCACCCTAGCATGCTTAACTTTGAATCTTCGTCGGAATACAATGCTTTAATGCTGGTATCATCGCGTTCTCTTCACCGCATGACCAGGATAAAGGGCTAGAATACGGCGTAACGCTCACTGAGGAAGCTGGCGGAACATAGTGCTCCACCATAGGAGCGACTGGCACGATGTCGGGGAGCTCCTCTCCCGGTGCCCCCGCCCCATACTCGGACGGATCCGTATTGTAGCTGCTCTCTGGGGGATCCTCCTCACTGGGGGTCGCAGACTCCGGAGGGATCATCGCAGGATCCTCCGAAGGATCAGTCTCAATCGAATAGCTGGGGCTCCTCCTGCTAGGTCCTACCTCCTCCCTGGGGGTCAAACACTCTGGGGGGATCGTAGCAGGATCCTCTGAGGGGTCTGTCTCGATAGAGTAACTGGGGCTCCTCCTGCTAGGCCCCGGAGCTTGAGGTCCTGAGGATACTCTAGGGGCCTTATTAGCACCCCCATTATCAGAAGTTGGCCTCCTCATCTCCTGTCAATTTGTACCTACCTGCAGAAGAAAGCGTCAGAAGTGGTCTTCCCTAGACTCTGGCTCTATCGCACGAGCTAAGACAGAAGAAAGGTCATTGGTTCCTAAATGCCCCGCAGCCCCCTGTTTATAAGTGTGACCGGCTTCACACCATAAACAAGGCTCTGCCGGACACGGTCTGTAGACATTCCGAGGACTAACCGCTCTGATACCACTTTCTTGAATTTTCTAGAGATGCAAATGATGAGAAACTTGATGAATTAATTCATCCAATACTACATATATTAAACTTCCATGTGGCCATGGCCCACACCTTATGTGGCCGGCCACATGGCTAAATTTTTCATGAAATTTCAACTTTCAAAAATTAATTTTTGGCCCCCAAATTTTTCATAAGATGTCTAACTTCCCTTAATCCTCTTTTAGCCCCAAGTTCCATAATATCTCATGCTGACAAAATCATAACAATTCATGTTTTGAAATAAGTCGTAGTTAAAATCTCAACTTCGTATCCCGGAATCCTCTTGTCCTTATCTTTCCGCAACTAGTCCGGAATGTCCCGACGTACAAAAATGCGGGGCATAACATCCTTCCCCACTTTAGAACATTCGTCCTCGAATGTTCAACTAGTCTTACAAGGTCTTATAGGGATCTCGGGGGTTGCCTTTACTATTATACTTTGTAGTCTCAACTACCGTTTATTTCTTCTTTCCGTTTTCTCTTTAGTTTATCAAGTCCTCACTTTTCTGATGTTATTCCGCCATAGTACCTTAATGCGTGCCTCGTCTTCGGTACGCAACCTTCCTACCTTGCGAACAGTACAATAAAGTCCAATATTTTTCGGGTTAGACTTTTCCTTTTATCGAATTTCATCACGTCTTTCATAAGTACTATCTCCAGGCATTTCTACTCATGACATTCACCCCTTGGTAGTCTACAAGTTCCGATTGCCTTGCTTATCTCATCCTATACTTACCCTTTTACTCAACTTGTAGCATTCCAGGCACATCGCCTCGTGTCATTTCTTTATCTTTAATTCGAACCCTTCTGTTATCTCTTTGCCCAGATCTTACTTTCAACTTTCCGATTACATACAATGTTGTCATCTCTTCGTGAATGTACGGAGGTGCCCAAGTTAGCCCAAGACGTACCTTAACGTCACTTTACTAGCCCTTACGTCCTACCTCAACGTGGATAAAAAATAGATAGGATGACCTAGTGGTGTTAACCACTTCAGCGGCTATGACAGCGCTTTCGCGGTACCACTGAAGCGGCAGACGAAAAATCAAAAAAATATAACCCTTTTCTCTTCTCCACCTTTTCCCATTCCCATAATACACTCCCCTCTCCCACGACTCCTCTCCCACTCCTAACCAAATACAACCTCAACTCTCCCGAAACCCTATAAAATTCTCTCAAATACCCACACATTCACCCTACACTCTAATCCCACCCATACACTACCATAAACTGCTCTCAAAGAGGAAGGAAAGGAAAGCGGTCAAGTTCATCAACAACCACCGCCAACCACACCCGAATCTGCCACCTTCAAGATAAGAAATTACTCTTCTACACTAGAAATAGCACAATGAAGCAAGATTCTAGGACCTTATTTGTTGATTAATGGTTTTGCTAACCCTAAAGTTGGGATTTTTGGATTTGGTTTGGGGGGAAGGGGGTTTGTGGGGTGTTGTTAGGCTGAATTTCACAACTAGTGTAGCGTTAAAAACATCTAAACATTGATTGTTGCGTAGATAATGAACAAATTTTAGCCGAAAGACTTAAACATAGTAAAGGATTTTTGGTTTGAAATTGAGTGTTGGCTTCTTTGAAATTTTGGGATTTTTGTTACTAGAAATCATGTACTAGGAGTTGTAAATACCTTCAATGCCTGATATCTGCCCGATCTGTTCATAAAAACTAGGTTTTGAGGCTTTGGCGAGTTGGGAAAATTGGGTCTGTTGGGGAAGACGAGACCACTTTAGCGGTCAAGAACCCACTAGAGCGGCCCTGCTTCGGCGCTCAAGGGGTGCGTTGGAGCGGTTGGGAGGAAATAGTAAGGTGCGTCGAAGCGATTGCAGTACCACTACAGCGTCCCCGCTGCAATGGTCTGAGTGACCGCTACAGTGATGACTGCATAGAATCTACACCAGAATCTATCATTTCACGGAATTGCTGAGGTTTAAAATTTATAAAGCATGCATAGATTTTCCTCAAACTGGTTCATGAGTTCTCATAACATAAACTATTCCTCGTAGGTACAGTGGCTGAAAATCCAGAAGCCGAACAAGTGGAACAACAACAAGAGGAGCAAGTGCCCGTGTATTCAATCTTCTCTACCCCACAGTGTGAGCGTCACTTCTTGGAGCATAGGCACATGCCTCAATTACTGGAGAGGGGTTTTGATATGACCAATGTGGAGAGACGGGCTCCCGAGTTTACGAGAGACAAGAAAGGATCAAGTGGATGTGTTTGATCAAGGATCCCAGGCGTTGCAATGAGAACTAGATAAGGGAATTTTACGCCATGCTACCCACAGTCGATTAGGATCCTCCTGATCTCAGGATTGTGATACGCGGGGTCTCTGTGAAGGGGGGGCCAAGATAACCAACCGGGTGTATAAAGTGGATAATCCTTCGGAGGAGTTCTTGGAGGCCAAGAATACTGCTGAAAATGGGGATTGGCTGGTGTCTAAGCTAGTGGCTGAGGCGAGTAGGGCTTCTATCACCTAGGGCAGGTCCAGAGTGGGGATATCTAGCGAGAAGTTTACTGCTGAGGCCAGGAGGTGGCTGAACATCATTTCCCACCGAGTCCGCCCTTCAAGGAATGTCATCTCCATGACCTATCCTGGGGCTCTTTTGATTGCTTGTATCTTGGATAATGTTCTTGTGAATGTAGGTTTGCAGGTGATTGCAGAATGGAAAGAGTTTTTGAGGTTTGGGGCATCGAGCCTGATGTTTCTGCCACTGATCACTTCACTGTGTAAGAGGGTTGGGGTCCATAGGAGGCCGGATGATCACATAGTAGATTCTGATGTTGACTTTCACCCACTGCGGGTGTATGGCCAGGGTACTATTCAACATAAGAAGAGGAAGATTGCAGAGGGAAGGAGTGCTAGTGCTAGTGCAGGTGGAGGTGGAGCTGAGGCTAGGACTGGGGCTGCCCCTGCTCAGGGCCCTTTTGAGCATATTGATACTCGTTTTGATGAGATGATGGAGATGTTCCAGGCTATGTCGAGGCCTTCTGTGGATGCGGATTCATCCAGTGCTGGTGGGGGTTACTTTACCAAGAAGGAGATGAAGGAATACCTCGAGGCTCAGAAGGGGATGGGTGAGTTGCTCATCACTTTACACACTGTCTACACTTCCTTGGCTGCAGACCACGTCCAGCTTCGCACTGATTTTGAGAAGGAGCAGGCCAAGAATAAATCGCGCGAGAAGGTCTATTTGAAATCTTGAAGAAGTATCAACGGCTTATGGGGGGTGCCGGGGGGGGAGGGGGAATGTACCCCAGCGTGGAGATGCCTGTGCAGGACAAGGACTACTTGGAGCGGTACTCATTTGTGAGCGAGACCAAGAAAGGTGATAAGAGAAGCAGATTAGTGGAGGACGCAGGTAGCTCAAATGGTGCAGGGTCCACGAGTACCCAGAAGGGTTAGAGATCCCCCTCCCCCCCCCCCCTCCCCCCCTTATTTAGTTAGTGTTTTGGTTGCCCATGTTGAGACAATTTTTTTTTCTTGGGTTGTTTGCATCTTTTTCTTTCATATAGTGTTGTTTTTGGTTTTTTGTTTTTAGTTAGCCTTGTTTTGGCGAATGTTTGGATATTCTGTTTTGGATGTTGAACTATTTGGCTTTCTTATTTTGGTAATAGTAGTTGGGTTTGTAGTAGTGACTTGAGTGTTTCTTGTCTTTGTCGGGCTTGTTTTTATATAACTGATGGTTAGTCAGGCTGTTGTTTTTATCTGGTTTGTCAAATGGTGAAAATAGGGAAAACAGGTTGGAAACAGGGGAGAAAATCAGGCCTCTGAACTCAGGGAATCCGCTTCAGTTGTCTCTCAGACCGCTACAGCGGTCCCGCTTCGGCGTTAGATGGGTCGCAGAAGCGGTCAGGAGGAAATAGAAGGGACTGCTTCAGCGGTGGCCTACCTATTGCAGCGGTAACGCTATAACGGTGGGCTGACCACTGGGGCGCTACACCTAGCAGTGTTATCATACCTAGCAGAAGATCAAAATCATAAGATAGAGATGCTACCAACTAAAGAAGAAGTCAAAGCAACAGTTTGTGCCTTGAGTGGAGAAAGTGCTTATGGTCCTAATGGATTCGCAGGGTTGTTTTTTCAATCCTGCTGGGAGATAGTCAAACTAGATATGGTGGATATGGTGAAGGAATTCTTTGTGGGGAATGAACTACCAAGATTCATCAGTCATACAAATTTGATTCTTATTTCTAAAAAAGGGCAGGTGCAAAGTTTCTCAAACTTGAGACCAATCAATCTCAGCAATTTTACAAATGAGATCATCTCTAGAGTACTGCATGAAAGGTTAGTGAAGCTGCTGCAGGGTTGATTTATGAGAATCAATCAGCTTTTGTGAAGGGAAGGATTATCATGGAGAATGTATTACTCACACAAGAGATTGTCAGAGATATAAACAAGAGAACTAAAATTGCAAATGTGGTGCTAAAACTGGATATGACCAAGGCATATGATAGAGTCTGTTGGCTCTTCCTCACCAAAGTTCTAAGGAAATTTGGTTTTAGTAAGGTGCTAATTGACATGGTGTTCAGGCTACTGTCAAGCAACTGGTAATCAGTTCTCTTGAATGGGCAAGTACATGGATATTTCAAGTCATCAAAAGAGGTAAAACAAGGTGATCCTCTATCCCCTAATCTCTTCATTTTAGCTGTTGAAGCCTTATCAAGGGGACTAAATGCATCGTACAAAAATCCAAGGTTTGTGGAGTATGGTATGCCCAAATGGAGTCCAAGAATCAGTCATTTATCATATGCTGATGACACAATTATTTTTGTATCTGCTGATCAATACTCAGTGAAACTGATGATGAGAGTGTTAACTAGATATGAAAAGGTGTTTGGCCAGTTGGTGAATTTGAATAAGAGTGTCTTCTATGTTCATGAAAAGGTGCTGAGTGGCTTGGTTTCAAGGCTAAAACAAACCACAAGAATTAGGAAAGGCCTCCTTCCATTCACTTTCCTTGGGTGTCCAATATTCTACAGTCGGAATAAAATTTCACACTATGATCCAGTTGTGAAAAAGATTGCCAAAAGGATGCATGCATGGCAAGGGAGACTACTGCCATTTGGAGGAAGAGCAACACTAATATCTCATGTATTGCAAAGTATATATGTATACCTTTTATCAGGAATGAATCCTCCAAAAGGTGTGATCAAACAAACGCATAGTATCTTCTCAACGTTTTTATGGTCAAACACTAGTGGCAAGAAAGGTGTGCATTGGGTTAAATGGAAGACACTGGCATTGCGTAAGGATAAAGGAGGACTGGGGTTCAGATCATTATTTGAAGTTTCAAATGCCCTTTTCTGTAAACTATGGTGGAATCTAAGAACAAAACCTTCATGTGGAGTTCTTTCATGATAAACAAATATTGTAAAAAGCTTCATCCTGTGATTGCACAAGCTAAAGGGGCATCTCCTATTTGGAGAAAATTGGTGATAGTAATGGAATTGGTCGAGCATCAGATATAGTGGCAAGTGAAAAATGGGGATTCTAGATTCTGGTTTAACAACTGGAATGTTAGTGCATTATACCATGTCCTACCTGATGATAGTATGGAAGAGAAAATAGAAGTTCAGAATTTAGCCAATACAGAAGGATGGAATGCACAAATTCTAAGCCAATATATACCAGAAGAGTATGTGAAGCATGTGATAGAAACTATTCCCCCTCCTCAAGTAACAGATGAGTTAGACAAAAGCTGGTAGTTACTAGAGAAGAACGGAATGTTTTCAGTCAGGAGTGCTTGGGAATATGTGAGACATAGATAAATGAAGATGGATAACTATAACCAGATGTGGAGGAAACATCTTTGTTTTAAATTCTCATTCACACTTTGGAGAGCTTGGAGATATAAAATGCCAGTTGATGATGTACTATGCAGAAGAGGAATTCTATTGCCATCAAAATGCTAGTGCTACATAAAACAAAAAGCAAGAAATAATGTCATATCTTTTTCTAACCTCTCCTATAGCATCAAAACTGTGGAGAATGTTTGCTAATTTTGTAGGTATTCAGCTGGTGGGACAGCACATTCCATATATGATATCAAAATGGTTGATAAAGAATTACAGGTCCATTTTGAAGCCTATAATTTATGCAATCCCTGCAATTATAATCTAGAGTCTATGGAGGAGAAGAAATACCATCAAACATGGAGGTACAATGGGATTCAGTAGCCTAGTCTATCAGATCAACAGAACTTTTTGGCAACTACTACAAATAGCTTATCCTAAATTGTAGACCATTCCATCCAACCTGCCCTTTATGATTCTATACTTAGAAGAGATCAAGCCTAGAATGAGGTATCAGTTCATCTATTGGAATCCACCCCCTAATGGTATGGTAAAATGCAACAAAGATGGTGCAAGTAAAGGCAATCCTGGGAGGAGTTCATATGGCTACTGCTTGAGGAATTCACTAGGTGATCTGATATATGCAGAAGGAAAGGAGATCCATGCGACAACTAACATAGAAGCAAAACTAACATAGAAGCAGAAGTTGTGGCAATCAAAGAAGCTATTTATCAGCACGTGTGGCAAATAATATTCAGCATGTCCTAATTGAGATAGACTCCATGGTGATGAAGAATATCATAGAAGGTACACAAATTCCGTGGTAGCTTATTGTACTAGTTGAAGATAAAGCTTTGATAACCTTTGTGTGAGGTTAAGTTTCAACATGTTCTGAAAGGATGAAACAGTCATTTGTGCGACTATATTACAAATCAAGCCATTCTGCTGGGATCAGTAGAATATAGGCAATATACAGATCTTCCTTCTTAAGTTAGAAGACTGCTGAACTTTGACAAAGAGCATTATCCAAATATCAGAACAAGAACTTTGAAGATAGGATGATCAGATTTGTAACTGCAGCTGGAGCATGGCTCATTATCATAATACTACAGCATCAGCAACATCAGGCAACATGGATAGAGATACTGTTCAAAGGAAATGCAACATTAGGCAAACATCTAACAAGCTCTACAGTCTTATGTTCTTGCATTTTTGGACCTTTCACTCTTGCTATTTTTGTTCTTTCTTTATTTTTGCCAATTTTGGCTTTTTTAGATTTTTGTACTTTTATTTGATTATCTAAAACACATCAATAGGCAAGTCCTATTGATATATTTAATTAAAAAAAAACTCACCTAATTAATCTCTACCAGCATTCAAAACAACCTTAACCAAAACCAATCCTCACCCCCACATTTTTTTCCCTCAATCCTAATCCCAAAGCACCAGCAACCTCAATCT
Source organism: Lycium ferocissimum (assembly GCF_029784015.1). NCBI lineage: Eukaryota > Viridiplantae > Streptophyta > Magnoliopsida > Solanales > Solanaceae > Lycium > Lycium ferocissimum. The sequence continues at coordinate 23,464,565 of NC_081347.1, read as the reverse complement.
CCTTCCGCCTTACGTATCCAGTCTTCCTAAAAATCCTACTCCATACACCACATGCAACTTGTAACGACCCGTTTGGTAGTAATTGCATTTCCGACACTTTTGATCGGAGGAGACCCTTGACACACTTCTTGAGGTGTTATATTTGATTCGGGCGACTTTTTGTGAAATTAGGCTTAAAGCGAAAAAGAGTTGATTCAAAGTTGACTTTTAGATAAATGGACCTTTTTTGGGAATCCGATGATTCCGAGAGGTCTGGATGGTCTTTTCGAACTTGTGTGTATATCTCGTTTAGTTCCCAACGCACTCGGATGCATTTTGAGACTTGAGTTGGAAAGTTGAAATTGTTGCATTAAGGGTTAACTCGATCAACATGACCTTTGTCGGGAATTCTGAGGCCACAAGCGCGTTCGTATCGTATTTTTGTGTATGTCTGCGCATGTGGTTTGTGAGCACCATCACCGCGGCAGCAGTACCGTTATAGTGGTCACCCTACCGCGGAAGTGGCCCGTACCGTTTTAGGCATGACCGCTGTAGCAATCAAGGGACCGCCTGGGCAGCGCGGCTGAAGCGGTCTGAGTGACCGCGAAAGTGGTGATTGGGCAGTGACTGGGGCAGTTAATGATATAAAACCCCAAGTCTCTTAATTCATTTATTATTCTGAAAGTAGTTCATATAGGGAGCAATTCTAGAGGATTCTTGGAGCAGATTCTTAGTGGTAAGTCCTTCTAATCTCTTTGCTATTCCATTATTCCTAGTTATCTTAAAATCCCTTTTTCTTGTTAGTTCATTAGTAATGAAAGATTAGAAGTGGGTTTAACGGATAATCTATCTAGGCTGCTAAATGATGAAATTGATTGGGGTTATGCTAGATTATGACATATCTAAGGATGTTAATCATGTATCTTTCATTATTAGTGTTGAATTCTTGAATTTAAGAGTTAGGGTTTATACCCAAAATTGGATGTTTTTCTTGGATTTCAAAATTGGGTGAATCCTTGATTTAATTCAGCAATTAATTGTTGGGATTTGATCACCAAATGTTTAATTGGATAATTTACTCCCGAATTTCCCGTTTGACCTTGTAGGCCCCATTTTCCCCAAATTCTAGGGTTGGTTTTTGACCCATTTTGAATGATAGCAATATAGGTATCGATCTTCATGATTTCTAATCTAGATTTCGAATATGCCTAGACTTTCTTGATTTGGAGGCTCAGCGGAAGGGGAAAGCGGAGGAGGGATTGTTGGTGTTTGCTGTTCGGCCATCCAGGTAGGTTATAGCTTACCCTTGGTGAGACTTCATGTAGAGAAGCATATATGATATTGTCAGAGACAGCATATAAACCTTCGGGTATGAAGTTGGGTTGGATATTTCCTTAGGTTGGGCCTTGTTGTGTGAGTGGGGCTAGCCACCCCATTGTGTTGTGACTTGATTATTCGATTGTGATTGCCTTGATGCCATGTGATTGATAGTAGATATTGGGAACTGTTTTTCCATCTTGATTGCGATATTGTAGTACCTCACTTGTTAATGTTGATATGAGGATAGATTTCCATATAACTTGTGTACTCTTTCATGATATTGTTGGCATACCCATGTTGGTACTTGTGATATCGATCTGATTAGTGATGTTGACATGTACATTGCACGCATTCTCATCCTTCATGATATATTGCTGATACATTGTTGGTACTTGATGAAACTCTGTGATGAGCTGGGCTCGATTTTTCATGAAAGTGACGTAAGAGTCTGATATTCGATGTTTGTCCATGAAATCATGGATTGAGTGAGTGCATGGACTCCACAGGTCTCCCAGGGTGGTCCTGATGGAAATTCTCTATAGGAAAAAATCTGGAGTCTCGTCTGTCTGTTGGGCAAAGATCCAGGAGGAGTTGCACTTAGACTTCGCGAGTCACCTTGTGTTGTGCTACCGAGACGTCGATACTTCCGTCTGGAGTACATGTGTACACACCATTGCATAGCATTGCGTTGCATTGTATTTATATTCATACATTATTGTATTGCCTTGCATTATAGCCTATATTGTTATGATATGGTGTTTTATTTGTGATGTTGGTTTCAGATTGGATATATTGAGACTTGGAACACTTGGGTTTAGATGCTTCTACCTAGGTGATGACGGATACTTGGTTCTAATTTGTGTCTGACTTACACTTGTTGATTTATCTGTCTATTCTGCTTTATTATCTGAATTATTTTAGCTATACTTAGTCGGCCGATGATACCTACTAGTATTGTGTCTTGTACTGACCTGTACTTGCTGCATTCTTTTATGAACAGAGAGTTTCAGGTTAGATCTACTTCCGTCTCCCGTGGCTGATAGTCGCTATCAGTACAGCTTCAAATTTCTAGGGTGGGCACGAGACATTCACTGCCTTGAAGACTCCTCTTATTTATGTCTTATTTTCTATTCCGAGACATATTTAGTGTTGATGTATTATTGATATTCTAGACTTGTAGTTTCTAGTTAAATGCTCTTGTATGGCTTAGACCAGACCTTAGGTGTATTTTCTTATTCCACACTTTCTTCAATACTATTATCGTAAGACTTGCACGATTTATTCTCTTTCGCTTGATTGATTTATTTATTTATGCCTTTATTATCGTTGGGTTGGGGGTTCGCTTACCGAGATGGGAAAGGTAAGTGCCCGCATGGCTTAGCCAAATTGGATCGTGACAAGTTAGTATCAGAGCCCTAGTTTACCCGATCTATAATACAAGAGCATGTCTAGTATAGTCTTGTGGATCGGTACGATGAGCTCAATACTTATCTGCGAGAGGCTATAAGACATTTAGGAAACTTTGAATTCTTTCGTTCTCTCTTGCAAATTGGTATCTAGTCGATTCCAATTGGTATCTGGACCTTCTTATCTTAATCATCCTCGGAAGATGAAAATTCATCCTTAAATTCTTATGCGAATGGTTGATCTATAACGTGTTATGGTTGGTGTTAGGTGTGTCATTCTGATTTAGGAAAGTGATCAAGCTCAGTCTCTAGTTGTGGCCTGAGGTTTCGATTGTGTGGAGTTGAGATTGGATTCGATTGTTGTGTGGAGTCGCGATTGGACTCGTTTATTGTGAAAGTTTGTGAGAAATGGGAAGATAGTTCAGAGGGTTACAGGGTCTCCATGTTTCAGTGTTGGGTTGCTCGGAAGTGACGAAGTGCAATTATGGCTTAACAATAGTGTGTTTCTCGATGATATGATATGATCGGATTGACTTTAGCTTTGTCAAGGCTTTATGATGGTGTGCATGATACTGGTGAACTAATAGCGGGTCAGCGATTCAGTAATGATAGAGTATTAGCCTTCGGTATGTGAGAATAAGTATAAGTTCGGTGATTACCATCAAATGTGGGCAAACGTATTGCGATCGCGGGTAATAAAGAAAAGAAGTTCACAGTAAGGGGGTGACGAAAGCTTTTGTGCAAGTGTATAGCGAAGTAAGACTTCTTAGAATATCTTGGATATGAGTACTTTTCGCGATATTGGAAAAGGAAAAATTGGCATCTGACATGGTTTTCAGGATAAGGTTGCAATTAATGCGAGGTCGAATTTCGTGTTCGGTTGTGAAAGGTAAAGAGGGGGTTCAGCATGACAGAACGGCACCGATTGAGGTGGTTGTCTGAGTTATGATTATTATGGAGTATTGAATCTTGTGGGATAATTAGGCATGGATTGGTAACAGTCATATTTACAGGTTCACGTGATATCTTAGGGATATGGTACTAAAGTTCACTTTCGATATAAGCTCGTTGATGTTAAAGGACTACTCGGTCATTAAGTGGATGCTATGGGCACAAAGTTTGATCGGCAAAATGACTGGGTTGTGAACTTCTGAACTAGTAATCAACTGATGGAAATGACTTCAAATACGGGCGTATGTGATGAGTTAATGACTTAAGGAGTTACTGGTTACTCACTTAGATGGGAGGAGAGGCATTGATATTGTTTTGTGATTGTCGGGCTTAAATGGATGATTAATTTAGAGGATCGAGTGGATTTGAGTGTTTGTTGGTTGATAGTGATAAAGTGAGTTGAATGAAATACTAGAATTAAAGGATTACAATTAGACATTTTGCTATCAGGTTCAGGGGATTAAGGTTCGTAAGACTGGAGGTGAGGTAAAATGGGTACTCGAGTCATGTTTGGACTGTGGGGACACTATACGATGACGTGTAGCTAGGGGTTTGACCGATGAGGTTGATGGTGTCTATGAGGTTAAGGGCGGAAAGGAAATTGTTGAAGCAAGAGTTAGTGATGTGGGAGCTTGGTTACGATTGGATAGTGTAGAGTGGATTTAAGAGTGTATTGATGAGTTGGTATGTTCGGTTATGTCATAAACCAATAGAGGTCAGTGGTTAGAGATATTCATATTCGCTAATTGAGGTAAGAGGTAATTCTTCGAGGACTAGTAATGTTAAGGATTTGAGTAAGGGATTAGTAAATATGCATACTTGAAATGGTAGATCAGTGATGGGTTAACTGAGTTAAGTTTGGTATACATTTCGAAAATTGAGTAAGGCAATTTGGGCAAGGACGATTCAGTGGGATACATAAGGATATTAGTAATACCGTTGTGTGATACGCCGAAATTAGAGAGCCTTTAGTTTAGAGTGGTAAGCGTTAAGGGATCGCAAATGTGCAGAGTGTGTGGTACGATCCTGTCTCCATGATTAATTCGGCTAGTTCGCAAGATTTACGGTTATGTGATATTCGATGGAGTGGATTCGAGGATTGATTAGGTATCGATGATCGTGAAGTGATTAGAAAATTGGGAATTGACAAGTCGAGAAAAGTTATAGTTAATTGTGAATCGGTAAGAAAAAGGTACATCTTAGGGATATCTTGGGTCAGTATGGCTTGTGGTGTCGTCTTCTTACATATTCCAGTTGAGATGTGTTTGTTGCGTGAATTTAAGAGGGAAATCTACAGGGATGGACTATGTGATATGACAGAGTTCTGTGAGGTTTGTGATCCATGACGAGTGAGAAGCATATTACAAAGGAACCAACTTGTTGAGGTTTATGAGAAGTGGCTTGATGGTACACCGTTGGGAAAGTTCGTAACATTCTAGAGTGAATGAGTTGGTGCGCTTTAAGAGAAATGATTGTGGAATTCGTATCTTGTGAGGCTACAGTTATATTTTAGGGGAGGGACCATACTCGTGGTAATATAGTATGATTGCAAATAATATTGACTAGACAGTTTAGGGTAAGCACTTTGGTTATTAGAGACTTGGGGGTAATTGCGTGAGATTTCGAGCGGCAGTGTAAGATTGGATACTTTCGAAGAATTTACGAACATATCCAGGTGATACTATGAGAGGTTTGATGGTTATATAATTACTATATGAGGCTTCAAGTTTTGCGTCGAAAGTTTGGAGTTGTATCGGATTTGCGTATCGGGTAAAAGTTGAGAAACATGAAGATCGAAATCGTAGGATATAGCTCTTCGGTACTAAGTTGATAACTAGGATAGGACTCAACTTGTGGAGTCGAAAGTGATGGACAGGATTGTTATGTGTGGTATGGCAGTGATTAGTTTCGAAATTCGGAGTCAGCTCTAATTACTAGTGGCCATATTCAGGAGTGGTGCATTTATTTAGGGTCAGCATTGTTCGAGCTAAGCTTAAAGGTCTGTGATTACACCTCCAGGAAGATATCTACGGACTCGAAGCATTTCAGCTCAGATTTGGGGTATGACAGATTTATAGAGTTTTGTAAGGATTTTCTAGTTGATTTGATGATATTTTTTCGAGAACGTTTATTCGGGATGCACAAGAGTATGCAATGAGCCTAGTACAGATTTGAGGAGGAACTATTGCGGGAGAGGTCTCTATAGTGATCAGTTGTTTGCTCAATGAGATATTCAGTGGTATGGTTCTTGTATTGTGATTTGAAGGTTTAAAAAGATTTGGAACTAGTTAAGTTGGCTGCCGATAAGATCAGTTTTGATAGAATTTCTTAGAGATCGAAGATGAATCAAGGATTTTTCTGGCAAGAGTAAGTTATGAGTTCAGAATTTTGGTATGTGTGTTCATATGTTTCTAAGAAATCGCGGTGCGAGTAACGGCTTTAGGAGATGTGGGAGAAGGAGTTAGTGGAATCAGAGTACTTTATCGGTTCAAAATGGGCTATGGTTTGTGAGTAGGTTTCAAAGGATTGCATTGGTTTGGGAAAGTGTTTGTGGGGCCTATTGATTGCCTTCAGGATTGCGGTGCTATCCAATCAGAGAATTCGAGTAAAAGCTAATTGTTATTCGAGGATCAGTTGTGAAGGAAATTTGAATGCGGAGATACGAAAACTGAAGCATGAGCTAAGTTAGAGAGTTGTGACTAGTAGAGTGAACGATCAGGTTTTAATGTTACACCCGGCAAGGGTGTCTTATGATTTGGGAAGGAAGGAAAGTGAGCCTGAGGTGTATTGGCCGTTATGACTACCCGTTGTTAGACCCTTGTTTTATGAGTTAGTTTTTCACTAGATCTGTCGAATGTTCATCGGTTTTTTTTTCATGTTTCTGTATTGTAGAAGTACCGTTCGAATGGTTTTTGTATCATTCGTTAGAATTCAGTTTTGTTTGATGAAAATCTTTCCAGTAAGGATAAGTCCGACATGCGTAGCCGATGTCTTCAGTTATTGCCGATTCGAGCATTTTTCGTCCTCTCTTCCTTGTCGTTCGAGGACGAGCGATTATTTATTTGGTATCTGATGTAATGATCCATTTGGTCATTATTGCATTTCTGACACTTTTGACCTGAGGGGACCGTTAACAAGCTCCCTGAGGTGTTATATTTGATTCGGGTGACTTTTGTGAAATTAGGCTTAAAGCGAAAAAGAATTGACTCAAAGTTGACTTTTAGGTAAACGGACCTTTTTCAGGAATCCGTTGATTCCGAGAGGTCCGGATGGTTTTTAGAACTTGTGTGCATATCTGGTTTGGTTCCTAATGCACTCGGATGTATTTTGGGAATTGGGTTGGAAAGCTAGAATTGTGGTATCGGGGGTTGACTTGGTCAACGAGACTTCCGTTGGGAATTCCAAGGCCATGAGCGCGTTCGTATCGTGTTTTTGTGCGTGTCTGTGTATGTGGGTTGTGAGCAGATAGCCTCAGGAGTTAGTTGGAAATTCGGGTTGAGTTGTCAAAATTCGAATAGTTTTCTGGTGTCTGGTGCACTTTATGAAGACTAGACCGCGGCGCCAGCTTAGTAATAGCGGTCACCCCGCGCCGTGCCGGCCCGTGCCATTTAGGCATGACCACTGTAGCGGTCAAGGACCCGGACCATCAAAAGGCCCAAAGCCGTCTCGAGTGGCCGGAAGCGGTGATCGGAAAGGGATCGCAGGCGAAATGATATAAAACCCCAAGTCTCTTAATTCATTTATTATTCTAAAAGTGGTTCATATAGGGAGCAATTCTAGAGGATTCTTGGAGCAGATTCTTAGTGGTAAGTCCTTCTAATCTCTTTGCTATTTCATTATTCCTAGTCATGTTAGAATCCCTTTTCCTTGTTAGTTCATTAGTAATGGAAGATTAGAAGTGGGTTTAATGGATATTCTATCTAGGCTTCTAAATGATGAAATTGATTGGGCCTATGCTAGATTATGATGTATCTGAGGTTGTTAATCATGTATCTTTCATTATTAGTGTTGAATTCTTGAATTTAAGAGTTAGGGTTTATACCCAAAATTGAGAGCTTTTCTTGGATTTCAAAATTGGGTGAATCCTTGAGTTAACTCAAAGAAATAGTTGTTGGGATTTGACTACCTAGTGTTTAATTGGATAATATACCCCTGAATTTCCCGTTTGACCTTGTGGGCCCCATTTTCCCTAACTTTTAGGGTTGGTTTTTGACCCATTTTGAATGATAGCACTATAGGTATCGATCTTCATGATTTCTAATCTAGATTTCGAATATGCCTAGACTTTCTTAATCTGGAGGCTCGACCAAGGAAAGCGGAGGAGTGATTGTTGGTGTTTCCATTGTTCGGCCATCCAGGTAGGTTATGGCTTACCCTTGGTGAGACTTCATGTAGCAAAGCAAATATTTAAATGATATTGTCGGAGACAGCATGTAAACCTTCGGGTATGAAGTTGGGCTGGATGTTGCCTTAAGTTGGACCCTGTTGTGTGATTGGGGCTAGCCACCCCGTTGTGTTGCGACTTGATTGTTCTATTGTGATTGGCTTCATGCCACATGATTGATAGTAGATATTGGGAACTGCTGTTCCATCTTGATTATGATATTGTAGCACCTCACTTTTTGATGTTGATATGAGGATAGAGTTCCATATGACTTGTTTAGTCTTTCATGATATTGTTGGCGTACCCATGTTGGTACTTGTGATATTGATCTGATTATTGATGTTGACACATACATTGCACGCATTTTCATCCTTCGTGATCTACTGTTAAGACATTATTGGTACTTGATGAAATACTTTGATGAGTTGGGCTCTGTTTTTTATGAGAGTGACGTGAGAGTCTGATATCCGATGTTTGTCCCGGACTCGTGGATTGAGTGAGTTCATGGACTCTGCAGGTCCCCCAAGGTGGTGCTGATGAAAATCCTTCGTGGGCAAAGATCTGGAGTCTCGTCTGTCTGTTAGGCAAAGATGTGGGATCAGTAGCACTTAGACTTCACGAGTCACCTTGGTAGACTTCGCGAGTCACCTTGGGTTGTGCTACCGAGACGTCAATACTTCCGTCCTGAGTACATGTATACACAATATTGCATAGCATTGCATTGCATTTGCATTCATACACTATTGCATTGCATTGCATTGCATTATGGCCTATATTGTGATGATCAGGTGTTTTACTTGTGATGTTGGTTTCAGATTGGATATATTGAGACTTGGCACACTTAGATTTAGATGCTTCTACCTAGGTGATAACGGATACTTGGTTCTGATTTGTGCCTGACTTATACTTGTTGATTTGTCTGCCTATTCTGCTTTATTGTCTGAATTACGTTAGCTATACTTATTCGGCCGATTATACCTACCAGTACTGTGTCTTGTACTAGCCTGCACTTGCTGCATTCTTTTATGAATGCAGAGTTCCAGGTTGGATCTGCTTTCGTCTCCCATGGCTGATATTCGCTATCAGCACAGCTTCGATTTTCCAGGGTGAGCACGAGACATTCGCTGCCTTGAAGACTCCTCTTATTTATGTCTTATTTTCTATTCCGAGACATATTCAGTGTTGATGTATTATTGATATTCCAGACTTGTAGTTTCTTGTTAGATGCTCTTGTATGGCTTAGACCAGACCTTGGGTGTATTTTCTTATTCTGCACTTTCTTTTATACTATTATCGTAAGACTTACGTAATTTATTCTCTTTCGCTTAATTGATTTATTTATTTATGCCTTTATTATTGTTGGGTTGAGGGTTCGCTTACTGACGTGGGAAAGGTAAGTGCCCGCACGGCTTAGCTAAATTGGATCGTAACACAACTAACTGAACAAAAAAAAAAAAAAAAAAAAGAACTCCAAAACTCTCCTCACCTCCACTCTCCCTTATCCATATACTTATATATATCACACATCACACAGAAAAAAGATACAATATACATAGATACAAAAGCAGGAAAAAAAAATACACAAAACTTAGAGAGGAAAAAAAAAATACTGAGAGAAAAAAAATTATCAGTTTCGAAAGATTTGGTTTGAAAGTCAAGTTGGAGTTCGAGTTTTTCGTTCGTGGCTTTGAGTCTATGGGCCTGAAATTTAGCCGTTGTTAAATGTGGAAGTCAGTAGATCGTAGCCGTTTTCTTGTTGCGGATTAATCTACGCAAAGGTAACACGCAATCTCTTTGTATAGTTTAATGTCACGATTATATTAGAACTAATTCCATTGTTACGAAGTTTCTAAGATTACGTATGTGTCTAAATGATTATTACTCGTTGACATTACAATATGAACCATCAAATTTTGCATTGTTTAATCTAGAGTACAGGGTATTAGTCGTCGCACATAATAGTACTATTAATGTGGAATTTTCTCTATATTTTCATTTACTACATGAAATTACCTAGAACAAATTGCATTGTGCTTCTTTTCTTTTTCTCTTTTTGTTTATGAACAACTAGTTTAATGTTTTTTGTTTGGATAGTTTAATGATATAACAGTAGAATAAAAAAAATAAAAATTGCGTGATAGCAAATATCATGTAACAGAGGTCTATAGAATTACTTTGGGTAGCACATAAATCTTTTAAAGAAACTTGAGTGTCATACTGATAAGAGCTGGCTAAAACAGTGAGAGGAGTTCCAATTTTTCTTTTTCTATTTTTTTTTTTAAAAAAAAAAAAAACTTTTCATTTTTTGAAAAATGCTCTTTTTCTACCATAATTTGGTGTTAAGGTGCTCGGTATATGTCACGACCCAATTTCGCTAAGTCGCGCGGGCACCTACCTTTTTCACCTCGGTAAGCGAACCCTTATCCCAACACTCTTAAAAACATGAATAAATAAATAAATAAATAAATAAATAAGCGGATGAGATAGAAATACGTAAGTCTGACGATAATGGTATACGAAAATACGGAAGTACGGAAATACAACAAAACCACCCCAGAATTCTGGTCTAACCATATAAGAGCCTCTAACTAGAATCTACAAGTCTGGAAGTAATAAAGATACATCAATAGTCTCAATACGTCTCAGAATATCAAATAAGACATAAATAAAAGAAGAATGTTCAAGGCGGTTAACATCCTCATGCTCATCCTATAAGACTCCAAACAGCAGCCCTCGAACTACTATCAGCCACGAGGAGTAGAGGTCGAACCAACCTGGAACTCTGCATTCATAAAAGAATGTAGCAAGTGTAGGTCAGTACAAACAACAAGTACTTATAGGTATCATAGGCCGATTAAGACTAGCTAATGTATATAAAGACAATAAAACAAGATAAACATATAAACCAACAAGTACAAGTCAACAATAAGCCATATCCATGGTACAAGTCATCACCTATGTTGTAGCATCTAAACCCAATTGTGCCAAGTCTCAGTATAGCAACTCGAATCAATATATCACAGTAATATCACAATAAACAACAGAAACCAAGATACAATACAATGCAATACTGTATGTAGGATGAATGCAATGCATATGCAGCTTTGTACAACATGTCCCGGATGGAATGACTCCACGTCTCGGTGATCATGACTCATGGGGGACCCGTGAAGTCCATGTACAACTCGCTCTGGAATATTTCCTCGAATCACCCTCTCACGATCCCGGCAATGACCTAGGGCATCAGACACTCCATCGTTCCCTGCTAGAAACCTCGGGCAACGAACACTCATCTCTCTTTTACGCTCTCCAGCAGAAACCTCGGAGGCTACACTCTCTCACATATCATGATCAGTACCAGAACCATGCATATATCAATGTATCATGGAAATGCGTATGAATATGATGAAATGTGATATCAACAACCAACATAATCCGAAACAATACGACACATGGCACAGAAGTAACATCAACAATAAGGCTACACAATAAGCCATAATGAATCACCATTCTTATCTCAGTATTGAACGAGTAAGTATCGCAATATCAGATCCATGATATATCACTAGCAACAATTATCAATGTCTTAATGTATCAACTAACCCACAAGTAAATAGGAACTAGAAGGGTGAAATTAGGAATCTAAAGGTCTCAACGTGAAATTAAAGCTCTAAGTGATCAATTCCCATCAATATCAATCTAGAAGAACCAACAATTTACTCAAATTCGGATTCTAGGCAAAACCCCCAAATTTAGGTATAAACCCTAACCTCTAATCCCACAGTTTAGCCACTAATTAGGAAGAATCATGCTATAATAGGTTATAATCATCAACTCGATGCTTACTAGAGCTAACCGAAACAATAAATCATGATTTAGAAGCCTAGAACGAAGAACCCAAGAAACCCTCTTTTAAATCATCAAATACTTAATGAACTATCATGATAAAGGAATTCTAAGGTGACTAAGGACAATGGAAAATTAAAGGAATTAGAAGAACTTACCACCAAGAGTTTCTCCCAAGAATCACCTTGAAAAGCTCTCAAGAACTATAAAGTCAAAATAATAAGGAATGAGGAAATTAGGGCTTTTAATGCTGAGTTAATGAACTAATCAGCCCGATATCGCTTCTGCGGCATTGGAACCGCTGCAGCGGGACCGCGTCAACAGCCACTCGACCGCCACAACGGTCAACTCACAAATGCACTTGGCAACCGCTATAGCGGGCACCAGAACAAGATTTCCCCAAAATATTCACAATCTCAACCCGAAATCCCGACTATCTCCCAAGGCCATCTGCTCACATACCACATACACAGACACATATAAAAACACACTACGAATGAACTCGTGGCCTCGGAATTCCCAACGGAGGTCGCGTTAACCGGGCTAACTCCCGATACCTCAATATCAATTTCCCATCCCAAGTCCCAAAATGCACCCGAGTGCATTGGGAATCAAACCGAATATACGCACAAGTTCTCATCTGGACCTCTCGAAATTGATGAATTATCGAAAAAGGTCAGTTTATCCAAAAATCAACTTTGATGAGTCAACTCTTTTTCACTTAAAGCCCAATTGTTCCAAAAAGTCACTCAAATCAAATCCAAACACCTCGGGAAGCATGTCAACGGTCCTCTCGAGTCAAAAGTGAGCTAACAAACTCTGGAAAAGTTCAAACAGTGCCAAAAAGATTATACCGACTAAGCGGGTCGTTACATCAGATACCAATTAAACTATCGCTTGAAGGGAAAGAAACAGAGAAGTACCTAAATCGGCAAACAACTGAGGATATAGGCTACGCATGTCGGACTCAGTCTCCCAAGTGGCCTCCTCAACAAGACGATGCTTCCATTGCACCTTCCCAGAAGCAATCTCCTTAAACCTCAACTTCCGAACTTGCCTATCCAAAATCGCAATAGGCTCTTCCTCATAAGTCAATTTCTCATCAAGCAATACCGAGTCCCAACGAATAATATAAGTACCATCGACATAGTGCTTCTTCAAAGATAGACACATGAAAAATGGGATGAACTCCTGCCAAGCCTAGAGGCAAGGCCAACTCATAAGCAACATCGCCTACACTGTCAAGAATCTCAAATGGCCCAATATACCTCGAACTCAACTTACCTCTCTTCCCAAATCTCATAACACCCTTCATGGGTGAAATCTTCAATAGAACCTGATCACCAATGACGAACTCTAAATCTCAGACCTTCCGGTCCGCATACATCTTCTGTCGACTCTGAGCTGCCAAAAGCTTGGCCTGAACGACCCTCACTCTCTCAATAGATCCGTACCCCAAGGTCGAACCTCAAGTGCATCAAACCAACCAACTGGAGATCTACATCTCCTATCATACAAAGCCTCAAAAAGGCGCCATGTCGATACTTGAGTGATAACTATTGTTAAACGCAAACTCTGCCAACAGCAAGTATTAATCCCAATGACCACCAAAGTCGATAACTCAAGCTCTCAACATATCCTCGAGCAACTGAATGGTCCGCTCGGACTGCCCATCGGTCTGTGGGTGGAAAGCTGTACTAAGATCTAATCAGGCACCTAACTCATCCTGAAAAGCTCTCCAAAAGTGGGAAGTGAAGATAGTACCTCGATCAGATATGATAGAAATAGGAACCCCAAGTAATCTCATACTATCACGAATGTACAACTTGGCCAACTTCTCCGTGGTGTAGGAAATCTAAACTGAAATGAAATGTGAGGACTTAGTCAACCGATCAACTATCACCCAAACCAAATCAAACTTACCCAGGGTCTTTGGAAGACCCACAATGAAATCCATGGCAATCCTCTTCGACTTCCACTCGGGAATGGGCATCCTCTGAAGTACATCACCGGGTCGCTGGTGCTCATACTTAACTTGTTGACAATTACCACACTTAGCCACAAAATCGGCTATATCCCTCTCCATGCGACCCCACCAATAGTGCTGCCACAAATCACGACACATCTTAGTCGCCCCCGGTTGAATAAAATATCGAGAGCTATGGGCCTCAGTCAAAATCAACTTAATCGAGTCACTAATGCGAGGAACGCACACACGCCTCTTAATCCTCAAAGTACCCTCAGAATCAATCATGGCCTCACCCCTCAGAACCCTATCTCGAATCTTTCTCAACTGAGCATTCTCAAACTGATGAGCCCCGATCTGATCTAACAAGGATGATCTCGCCTCTACATAAGCCAAAACTCTGCATGGGGCTGAAATTAAGACGAATGAAACTGTTGGCCAGAATCTGAACCTCCATGGCCAACGGACGCTCGGAAGCAACCAAACGTGCCAAGCTTTCCATAATCGTGGCCTTGCAACTCAAGGCATCAACAACCACATTAGCTTTACCTGGATGATAAAGAATAGAGATGTAATAGCCCTTCAGGAGCTTCATCCGTAGGCACTGCCTGGAATTAAGATCTCTCTAGGTAAACACGTGTTGAAGGCTACGGTGATCGGTAAAAACCTCATAATGGATACCATACAAGTAATGCCTCCAAATCTTCAAAGGAAAGATTACGGACAATAACTTTAAATCATCGGTAGGGTAATTCTTCTGATGTATCTTTAATAATGGGAAGCATAGGCTATGACTCTACCCTCCTGCATCAACACAGCACCCAAACCCACATGGGATGTATCACAATAGACTGAGAAATCCTTACCCTTCAATGGAATGCTAGAATCGGTGCTGAAGTCAAAAGAGACTTGAGCTTTTGAAAGATCTCCTCACAATCATCCGACCACTGGAAGGGAATATCTTTATAAGTAAATTTGGTCAAAGACGAAGTAGTTGAAGCAAAACCCTTCACAAATCGGCGGTAGTAGCTAGCTAAACCCATAAAACTACGGATCTTAGTCACAATAGTGGGCCTCGCCCAATCCCTCATAGCTTTAATCCTTTGAGGATCAACCACGATCCTATCCTTAGACATAACGAGGCCCAAGAATGCCACAGACTCCAACCAAAACTCGCATTTTGAAAACTTAGCAAACAAGCTATTCTTCTTCAACAACCCAAGTACAGTGCAAAGATGGCTCTCATGCTCCTCTCTGCTCTTGGAATACACCAAGATATCATTGATGTGCCGTGAAATTATGGCGCATTCGATGCTCTTTAGCTATAAGGTTTATTTGTTTTTAAGAAAGTCTTGTCTTTTTGATGTGTTTGTGATATGTTGCAGATGTTTAACGTATTTCAGGCGCAAGTCGTGGAAATAGAGTAAAAAAGATGTTCAAAGAAAGAAAAATAACTGAAGCCTGATTTATACGGAGGAACATACGGACCGTAGAATACTCACGGTCCGTAAAAGCCATCGTAAATGCTTAGCAGTAAGGCCTCAGACCTGAAGAGGAAGTCCAGGTAGAAGTACGGACCGTATATTATTTACGATCCATAAATCCCACCGTAGATTGGTTCCAGAGAAATCTTAAAGAGAAGAGGAATTTACGGACAAGTTATACGGACCGTATAATATTTACGGTCCGTAAAAGTGGATCGTATATCTGACAACTGGAGAAGATTTTACGGAGAACTGTTCACTGATTCTACGGACCGTATAAAATGTACGGTCCGTACATTGGTCCGTCGGGGGTAATTTTGTCGATGTTATTTTGCACGACTTAGACTCTTATAAATACCTTATTTAGGTTTCTTGTAAAGCACATTACTTGGTAAACTCAGTTTTATTTCTCTTAGCACTAGTTATTCATAGTTTTGGAAGTCTTTTGGGAATTACAAACAATTGCATTTAATTTCTCTTCAATTCCAAGCAACCAATTGTAAGCATTATGATCTCCATTATTTCTTATTGTTCTTCTTCCTCTATGAGTAGCTAAATTCCCTTACTAGGGTTGTGAACCCAATGATGGGTCTTTTGTGATTGGGTTTGTGATTGATATACACATAATGAATTATTCGAATTTATTTATTCTTCATTCTTCATTCATAATTAATGGTTGCGAACATTAATTAAAGTCATAAACTTTGATTTATTTGGGAAAATAATTAGGGTTGGTGAGAATAAATAACAAGGACTCAAAGCTTTAAACTTTGTTTAATAAATTCACTTAGGAATAAGAAGAATTCACTTGGCATGATTAATCCATCTTCATAGTTACTTTCTTATATTTGGAAAAATCATAGAAAGAGATAATCTTATTTATTGGGAAATAGTAGAGAATTATATAGAGATTAAGTGCATTCATATAATGATCCATTAGAAGCATATCAAGATCAATACCCATGATCATATACTCTATCTAACGGGGACACAACCTTATTTTATTTTACCATAAATTAGCACCCAAAACAATTAGTTAGCAATTAGTCATAAAAAATCAACTTTTACCAAAATTATCGGATTAAGACATTATACCTAGATTTTGCATTCTACGACTTTAGTAACCTTTTCACACCATATTCCCTGTGGGATTCGACCCCAACCTTGTTGAGTTACTATATTTGACAACATCCGCGTTATGCCATATTTAATAGGTGTAATTTGAGCGTATCAAATTTTGGCGCCGTTGCCGGGGAATACGGTTTTGAAATTACTAAATAGTGTTTGCTTTGATTGAAGTCTTTTTCTTATTCCATCACACCTTGTTTGCTACTCTGTGTAAACCAGGTGAACATGAGTCAGAATCAGCAAAATCAACGTGCTGGTAACTAGGGGAATCGATTGAATAATCAGGCGAATGAATCAGATAATGAGAATGTTTTTGCTGATCTTGTTCTAGAGGAGGATTATGCATCTGCTATTGTCTATCTTCAAGTTGGAGCTTCTAGCGTGAAAATTGACTCCACTCTATACCAGTTGTTGAAGCTTGAGGGATACTTTCGGAACTCTACCGAGAATGACCCTCAACGTCATTTGCAGAATTTTGTGGATGTGTATGCTAATCACATCCAAAACAACATTTCAAAAGATGCTATTCAGCTGAGGTTATTCAAATATTCCTTAGCTGAAGATGCAAGAACATGGTTTGAGAAGCTGCCCCGAAATTCGATTACTACATGGGCAGAGATGGTGACTGCTTTTCTCACGAAATGGTACCCTCCTAGCAGAAAGGCTGAAATTCGTTACAAGATCTATGAATTTAAGCAGCGACCGGGGGAACAACTATATGAAGCCTGGGAGAGATTCAAGGAGTATTTGCAGAAGAGTCCGAATCATGGTTTTTCGGAGCACATATTAATGTAGAAGTTCTACCGAGGGCTAGATCCAGTGACGCAGTCAGTTGCTAATAATGCCGCTGATGGTTGTTTCCTGAACAAATCTTATTGACGAGTGACTAACATACTGAACAAGCTGACTACTCACAATCAGGCTTGGCATTCAAACAATGCGGATGTTGTACCATATGGTAGTGCTATGATCCAGAATATGGTAAAGGAGAATCAAGATACCCAGCAAACATTGGCAGAACTTGCAACAAATATTTTCTTGCTAACCAAGAAGTTTGATGAAACCCAGATTAAGAAGGTAAATGTTTGTGAGGATGATATAGTTATACCAAAAGAGATGTACCATACTCAAGATAGTCCGTTTCATGATAGGCCCCCTATGCAAGTTGAAGATGCTAATTATGTGAATAACTCTCAAGGGGGTTATCAAAGACAGAACTACCAAAGTGGTTACCAGAATCAGAATCAATGGAGACCTCAGCAAGGTCAAGGTGTTTATAACGACTCAGGAAACTACAACAATAATTATGGTGGTGCAAACTAAGGGAGCTACAATAACAGTAACAATTTTGGGAACAAGATTTTCAATCCTTATATACCACCGAAAGGGCAGTCAACAGAGCAAGTAGTTCGAAGGTTGAAGCAATGCTTGAGAAGATTCTGGCAAATCAGTCTAAGTCTGAGAGGACTTTATCTGGGCTGACAGAGACAGTGAGTTCCCATACAGAGGCTATTCAGAAGCTTGAGTCACAGATGAGGAATATTTCTAGAGAGCAAAGACCCTCCTAAAAAGGGAGGACTTTCGAGTGACACTATTTCGAATCCCAAGAATGGAGGAAGCGGTGTAGACCGTGTGTTTGCCATCACTACTAGGAGTAGTAAAATACTCCAAGGGGTTGATCTTGAGCCGATAGATGAAGAGGATGAGGTGCAATCTAAAGCACCCATTATTGTTGATGATAATCCTGCTGATAAGAAGGTTGCCGATATTCCAAAGATAGTGAAGGAAGCTGATAACACGAGCAAGCAAACTGTAAAAGGGGCTCTCTGCCCTTTGACTCAGCTTTTCAAGTCTAAACCTCCCTTTCCTCAGAGGTTGGTAAAGAAGAAGGAGCATGATAAGTTCGATAAGTTTTATGATCAGTTGAAGCAGTTATCTTTAAATTTTCCCTTCTTGGAAGCTATCAAGGAGATGCCCGATTTTGCTAAATATTTGAAGGACCTGCTGACCAAGAAGAAAATGGTTCAACATGAAATCGTGAGTTTGACTCACACTGTGAGTTCCATCATCTCAACTACTACTGTTCAGAAAAAGGGAGATCCTGGGGCGTTCACCATTCCTTGTTCTGTTGGGCACCATGATTTTGCTCGAGCTTTGTGTGATAATGGGGCGAGTATTAATCTGATGCCACTTGCTATATACAAACAATCAGGTTTGGGGATGCCAAGGCCGACTACTATGAGGTTACAAATGGCTGATAGGTCTATTAAACGACCTGTTGATCGGGACATTTCTATTATTCTGGGGAGACCCTTCCTTGCTACAGGGAGAGCACTGATGGATTCGAAGAAAAATGAAATCAAGTTCCGAGTCAACGATGAAAAAGTTACTTTTCAGGCTAGTAAGGGAATGAAATTACCAAGTGCTTACGATAGCATTTCAGTAATTGATTCATTTGATGTTGTTAATGAAGTGGTGGAGTTTAAGATGGAAGAAGAAAGCTTAGGTGAAGCTCTAGCTGGTATTCTTGTGAACTTTGATGCTGAGGACATGGAATGTTATGTGGAGACAGTTAATTCACTTGTTGGGTTGGGTTCATATTCTTACCACCCAAAGAAGCTAAATCTTGATCTGGAAAATAGAACAACTCCTCCAAAGAAAGCCTTCGATCATTGTGTCACCTAAGTTGGAGCTTAAGCAGCTCCCATCATATCTGAAGTATGAGTTCCTTAGTCTGGAGAATACATTATCGATGATTATTTTAGCCCTACTAACTGAGGAGCAGATTCTACAGCTTTTGGAGGTGTTGCAGGAATATAGGCATGCTATTGGTTGGACCATAGCAGACATTCAGGGTATCCCATCTGGGATCTGTGAGCATAAAATCCAGTTGGAGGAGGATAGCAAACTGAGTGTAGAGCATTAGAGGAGACTGGATGAGAATATGCAAGAGTTCGTCAAGAAAGAGATCATCAAATGGTTAGATGCGGGAGTGGTTTACCCGATTGTTGATCGTAAATGGGTGACCCCGGTCCAATGTGTTCCTAAGAAGGGCAGCATCACTGTTGAGCTGAATGCAAAGAATGAGCTGATCGCAACAAGAACTGTCATCGGATGGAGAGTTTGCATAGACTATCGCAAGCTCAACACTGCCACACGGAAGGACCATTTCCCTATGCCTTTTATTGATCAAATGCTTGATTGGCTAGCGGGGCGTTCCTACTATTGCTTCCTTGATGGTTATTCGGGCTACAATCAGATCAACATTGCTTTAGAAGATCAGGAGAAGACTACTTTTACTTGTCGTTATGGGATGTTTGTGTTAATCGGATACCTTTTGGTTTGTGTAATACACCAGCCACTTTTCAGAGGTGCATGATGTCAATCTTCTCTGACATGGTAGAGGACTTCTTGGAAGTGTTCATGGATGACTTCTCTATTGTGGGTGATTCGTTTGAAGATTGTCTTGGCTATCTAGGTCAAGTGCTGAAAAGATGCAAGGTGACAAATCTCGTGCTAAATTGGGAGAAGTGCCATTTTATGGTGAAGGAAGGGATCGTCCTCGGTCACAAAATCTCTAAAAAGGGAATTGAGGTCGATCAAGCGAAAATTGATGTGATTGCAAAACTTTCACCACCTATCTCAGTCAAAGGTGTCCGAAGTTTCTTGGGACATGTTGGGTTCTACTGGCGCTTTATCAAAGATTTCTCCAAGATTGCTAACCCGATGTGCAAGCTTCTTGAAAAAGAGGCTAAGTGTGTGTGATAATAAGTGCCGGAAGGTGTTTGAGGAGTTAAAAGAGCATCTCACTACTACTCTTATTATTGTTGCTCCTGACTGGTCCTTGCCCTTTAAACTGATGTGTGATGCTAGTGGTTTCGTAATAGGTGTTGTGCTTAGGCAGAGGCACAATAAAATTATGCACCCGATCTATTATGCAAGCAGAACACTGAATGCTACCCAGATGAATTACACAGTCACGGAGCAAGAGCTGCTTGCCATTATGTTTGCTTTTGAGAAGTTTTAGGCCTACTTATTAGGGTCCAAAGTCGTGGTATATACTGATCATGCAGCATTGAGATACCTTATGGCAAAGAAGGAAGAAAAGCCGAGACTGATCCGATGGGTACTATTGCTGCAAGAGTCTGATTTTGAGGTGAAGGATCGCAAGGGCACTGAGAATCAGTTTTCTGACCATATCTCTCAGCTTGAGGAAGCTAGGAGACTTTCTGATGAGCTAGATATAGATGATGCATTTCCAGATGAGAAGGTGTTAGCTGTGTCAATAGAGGTAGCACCGTGGTATGCTGACATTGCCAATTATTTTGGTAACCGGCATAGTTCCAGAAGATATCACAGCTTACCAAAAGAAGAAGTTCCTGCGGGATTCTCGGCAGTACTATTGGGACGAGCCTGATTTGTTCTGAACATGCGATGATAACATCATTTGGCGTTGTATTCCTGAAAGTGAAGTGATGGCGATTCTAAAGGCGTGCCATGACTCTCCTGTTGGGGATCATCATAGTGGTAATCGGACTGCGGCTAAGGTGCTTGAATGCGGTTATTACTGGCCGACTATCTTTCATGATGCTAATCTATTGGTGCGGTCTTGTGATCAATGTCAGAGGCAAGGGAATATAGGCAGAAGGCAAGAGATGCCTATGAATTTTGTTATGGAGGTAGAAGTGTTCGATGTCTGGGGGATTGACTTTATGGGACCCTTTGTGAGTTCGGGTGGCATGAAATACATCTTGGTTGCTGTGGATTATGTGTCAAAATGGGTAGAAGTGGTGGCTTTACCTAATAACGAGGCCAAGAGTGTTATGGGGTTCCTCAAGAAGAACATATTTACTCGCTTTGGTACTTCGAAGGCTATAATCAGCGATGGTGGATCCCACTTTTATAATAGAGCTTTCGCAGAATTGATGGAGAAATATGGTGTAAAACATAGGGTGGAAACACCTTATCATCCTCAGACAAGTGGGCAATTTGAAGTATCCAATCGGGAGATCAAGAGTATTCTAGCAAAAATTGTGAATGCAAATAGAACTAATTGGGCCCGCAAGCTCGATGATGCTCTATAGGCATACCGGGCTACTTTCAAGACTCCTATTAGGATTTTACCCTTTAAGCTTGTTTTCAGAAAAGCTTGTCACTTGCCGGTTGAATTTGAGCACAAGGTTTTGTGGGCTTTGAAGAAATTGAATATGGATTGGGAAAAAGCGACCAAGCTCAGGTTGTTTCAACTAAATGAGATGGATGAGTTTCGGTACCAGGCGTATGAGAGTGCAGCATTATATAAAGAGAGGATGAAGCAATATCATGACAAGAAAATCCTAAAGCGAGAGTTCTACAAGGGTGATCCTGTCTTACTGTTTAACTCTCGGTTGAAGTTGCTACCGGGTAAGCTAAAATCAAGGTGGTCTGGTCCGTTTGAGGTGGTAGGTGTTTCACCCCATGGAGCGATTGAGTTGAAGTCCGGAGATGGAACTCGGACATTTAAGGTGAATGGGCAGAGGTTGAAGCACTATCACGGGATGGTTTCGGAAGATAGAATTGTTGACCAATACCTGTTGAAGCACCTCGGAACGAACAATGATCTGGTGTACCCAGATAAGGAGTGAATGGCTACTACCATCGTGTCGCGACGTTAAATCAAGCGCTTCTTGGGAGGCAACCCAAGTGTAATGTTTATTTCTTTTTTTTAATTATTTGCAGCATATGGGGTAATGTTTGTTTTGGTACAGGTGCAAAGGGTAGAAACTGGAGATGATCTACGCCAGAATTTACGGTTCGTATAAAACATACGGTCCGTAGAAGGAAGCGGAGATTAAAGAAGAAAAAAATGGTTCTCTGTTAATGATCTACGCCAGAATCTACGGTCCGTATAAAATATACGGTCCGTAGATGGAAGCAAAGAACGTGAATCAGGTAAAAGCTCTTTCTGTCCTTAATTTACGCCATAACTTACGAACCGTATAATTTATACGGACCGTAAAAAGAAGCGTAAACCAAGGATCGTCAGATCAATTCACCGTCGTAGATCTATGGACAGATATACGCCCCGTGTAATTTTTACGGGCATAGATTGTGAGCGTACAGGGCCAGGTAAGTTTAAGTGAAAAAGGCGGCTAGGGTATAAAGAATAAAGACGCAGTTTCTTTTGCTTCAACTTCAAATCAAAACAAAATTTGTTTCTCTCCTCTTCCAACTCAAATTCTGCACATCCCTATAATTCCTCCACTACCAAATCACACACCCACTACCAAATCACATCCCTAAAAACACTCCCCACACATAATCAACAACCCCTCACCACCATAACCAAAAATAAAAACCCTTCTCATCTGAAAAAGTTGAAGCAAAAAGCAAAAGCGGTCATTTTCTTTTTCTTACTAATACTCATCTATTTAATCAATCAGCTGCATCTCTATCAGGTTTGTTGATGCTCTCATACTCTAGTTATGATCTCATGTGTGATTTCCTAATTAACCTTAATGTGTGATTTATGGGATTGTTACTGTATGGGGTATAGAAGTTTGAAATTAGATAGGGCGGGGATTTAGTTGTGTTGAGCTGAGCAATGGACTCATGGGGAGCGAACATTTCGACACCCCTATTGGGTCGGTGGGCATTTCGAGTGTATATGTCTTAATTGATATAACAATTCGTTGTACCCACCAATTGTTCGATAAAATGCTTGAATGAGAAAAAGAGTAGATTGGGGTGAAGTCTGAGTAACCCGACATGATACGAGCAAAATAATAGGGTTCCATGCCTAAGAATAAGTAGTTGAATGCATAGGGGTCTTGGGGAAGTTGGGTAACTAAGTACAGAGAAGGTATATATACGGACAGCTTTATGGACCGTAGAAATTCTACGGATCGTAAATCTATGTTGTATATATATCATATGCATTGAGTCTCTCTGTTCCTGTTTTACGACATAACCTACGGACCGTAAAAATTCTACGGACCGTAAATTGTGTCGTAAAACAGTTGCTTCAGTTCCCAAAAATTCCTGTCCTAAATCTACGAGGAGTTTTACGGAGTGTAAAATCTATACGGACCGTAAGACTCCACCGTAGAATCTACATGAGCCCGCATGTCATTCTGTGACCTATCTACGGTCTCTTTTACGGATCGTATATTTTTCACAGTTCGTACATACTAAAAAAAAATTGCGTTTGTAACTTAGCATCCGTGTCTACTTGTTCATTAGTGTAGATACTAATATGTATTCCACAGGTATAGCTGTCACAAGGGGTTCTGCCCAGGGCACAAGACAGGGCCGAGGGCGAGGCCGAACCCAAGTCAGAACTAGGCCCCGTGATCAGGACTATGTGAGTGATGAAGACTAGGTTCCTGTTACACGAAACATGAGGCAGCAAAGAGCAGCCTAAACTCCGGCACATCCCCCGTCTGATAAGGGGACCAGCAGTGATGGGGAGAACTCATCAAGCTCCCCTAATCTATGTAGTCGCGAGGAGGCGACAAATGTGCCGGAAGAGTCTGATATTGAAGAGGCGGCATTCCTAAATGAGAACAGAATGAAGGAGAGGTCTGAACATGCTGTTAGGTTCTCGGTCCAAGGCTCGAAAGAAATATATGATAAAGGGCTAGAGCCAAAGAAAGAAGGACAGGGTTTCCGCCGAAACATCTATGAGGAGAGGCGGATCAGTTTCAAAGGGTTGGAATATTTCCCAAACATACAGGCTATCATTGATCACCATGGATGGGGATTCCTTAGCCAGCTACTCGGCACATATGTACCATCTATTGTGAGAGAGTTCTACGCCAACTATGCGGCGGAGATAAACAATAGGTACAAGCCAGCCCAATAAGCAAAGACAGTGATACGCCTCCAAAAGGTGACTATTAGAGGTGTAAGGATTGATTTCTCCAGCAAGGCCATCAACCGATTCTATTTCGGGGACAATTATGAACCGCCGAAAAACACTGATGAGTTAGACTATAGATTGGCGGGGAACAGGACTGATATGATGAAAGAAGTACCGTGGGTGGCCTCGGTGATTGCCAGAGGGAATCCAGTTTGGTGCACCAAGTCTAGTGCACCGATAAAAAAGAAAGGTCTTTCAATGGAGGCACAATTCTGGTGGAGTGTCCTAATGCATGGACTACAACCAACTCAGATAGATAATCAGCTCACTATAAGCCAGGCGATTTTAGTGGCTTCTATCATGTCCCGGTGTACAATTGATAGAGGGAAATTGATAGCCGATGATGTTCGAATGCGGGCAACTCAGCCTGGCCTTTTGTTGGTCTTCCCGTGCTTGATTACGGCCCTTTGTCTGAAGGCTGACATCCAGAAGTTTCCATACTGGGACCATAAGTTTGAGGCAAAACACATCTACAGTTTGCTAAAGAGCCAAGATAAAGAGGTTAAGAATAAGTTGGCAGCAGCCCGAGGCGGTGTGACAGCCCCAGAATTTGTGCGATATGAGTCTGACCAGAATGAGGATAAGGGCATGACATTAGAGGAGACCCCAGAGGGTCTAGAGACCGCCGCCACGCTAGTACCAGATCCTACAGTGGTTCCAAAGTCATCGTCGGGCCCCACTTCATCCGCAGCCCCTGGGGTTGCTACTGAGCCGGTCCCCACGATTGGCCCACCTGCTACCAGAGTCACCTCCACATCTACAGCACTTTCTGGAGGTGTAATGATTCCATAACAGATAGAACTTCCATGACTCATATGTAAAGACGGACAGAGCCGATCGACAGATCACTAGCTTATTAGGGAAGTTAGAGAAAGTTATACCACGAGCAGTTCAGAAGGAGATGGAGCTGCTACAGGAGTCCCTTACCCAGTCAGACCGTTAAATTCACTCCAGATTTAATGGTATTGAGAGGCGAGTACTTGAGTTGGAGAAGGTATCGTCATCAGCAGACCTAAAGTAGTGAAGAAAGATATTACTCAGCTTAAGGACAACGTCCTTGCGCTTCAGGTAAGGGGGGGGAATGTTTGAAAATCCCCCTCAATCAGTAATGCCGATTGATTTGGAATCTTTAGTGCCAGTGGTGTGACTTTCAAGGAAGGAGTTCTCATCCCAAGATAGAGGCAAGAGGCTGAGATCAGAAGAAGATGGTGAAGGGGTCGACCCAGTGGAGTTAGAAGAGCGCCAGCTGAGGCATGCCACGCCGCTATCTATGGTTGATTTCCACTACACAGGGGCATCGAGCAGTTTGGATCCCCCTGTTGAGCAGACAGTACCTAGAATTAAGGTACCAAAGGAGGTCGGGATGTCTGTTCCACTAGCGAACACACTTCCGCAGACTCAGACCGAGCCTTCCAGCAACAAAATTGACCCAGCACCTACCGATACTGATGCGGTGGGGGCATAGCAGGAGGAGCATCACACAGTCTAGTGCCTCAGGTAGTCCTATCCCTTGTCTTGTCTATGCTTACGATAATGCACTGAGGGCAGTGCATGATGCTTTAGTTGGGGGTGGGACTATTTGATAGTATTGTAGTGTAAATATGTGTTTAGGAACCCCCTCGGCTTTTCTTTGCCAGAGTTCTTTTCCTGAGGGGGGTTTTATTTTGTTGAAACTGGCATGTTTAGGATGTTGCTTAGGTTGAGTAGAGTAGTTTTGACTTATTTGGTATTGTTCTGTAACTGATGGCATGTTGTTATCGTTGTTGGAAATGTTGGACCCCTCAAAATTTTGAAAAATGCATACTTAGAACAGTTGTTGGTTAACATGATTGATTCTTTATATGACATTATGATTGTTGGGGTATTGTGTGTGATGAATGACTACTTAGGAGTTTAAAAAAAAAAAAAGAATTGTCCTTATGCCAATGTGTGTGTGAGTTGTTGGTTTGGTTCTGTTTATGCATGTATAATCTAGAACTTGCCCAGTTGGTCGTGTTTGTAATCCAAAAGTTAGTTTGGTTGTGAGATAATCTTAGGCTTTCTTTGTGTAAATAGTCACTTTGCCTAATTAAGCCTTACCAAAAATTAAAAATATCCCTAATTTCCCTTTTTGATCCTTTTGACCTTTTTCTTGGCTAGCCAATCATGAAACCTTACCCTTTGTGCAATTAATCCATCTTCGCACTCGTTCCCTCCTTGATGCTACTAGATAGATGAGGCAAAATGCCTAAGTTGGGGGGTGAATTAAATGTGGAGTAGATGTTAAAAACATAAGTTTAGGGGTGGTGGATTTTGCTAGTGGAGATTCGATGTGGTAGTTGCATATATAAAAAAAAAAAAAAAAAAAAAAAAAGAATAGAAAAATCAGAAAATTGTAACACAAAAAGAATTGTAAGTTGGTTAGGAATAAAACCACATCGAGGTCGAAAACTTGAAAGAAAATAAAGGGGTTGGAAATAAAAGAGGTGAATTAAGGTGAAGAGATGTTGTAGTGTTCAAGGAGGGTGAGTCACTAATATCCAAAAAGTATCCTACCCGTCCCTAAGCTTACATTACAAGCTAAAACAAGTCCTAATGTGATCACAACCGAACGATCCTACGATGAAAACATAGAAAATAAGGGCAAGCCTATGGTATTTGCATGTGTAGATATGAATTTCTTTGTGAGTGTGAGCGTTTTCCTCTTCTCTTTCGTCTTCATCCCATTCTTGTTGTATATATATGTGTTGGGACATTCTTTAGTCTATGTGAGGGCATAAGGATGAGAATTGAGCAAAACAAAGTGACCGCCTAAAGTAGCGTTTGTGTGCATCATAATATATTCGATAATGTAATGTCATTCATTGAAGCTTCATTGTTAGTCATAACGTTCTTGGGTTGTGCATATGGTTTAAAAATAGAAAAATGGGGTGTTCCTTGGAAGAAAAATGTGCATGCCAGGAGTTCAGAGTCAAAACCAATGTAGACATCATTACTCTGCGATATCTAAGTGGTAGATTGAGTCATTGTGTTGTGCGACTTGCTTGAGGACAAGCAAAGACTTTAAGTTGGGGGTGTTGATGTGCCGTGAAATTATGGCACATTCGATGCTCTTTGGCTATAAGTTTTACTTGTTTTTGAGCAAGTCTTGGTCTTTTGATGTATTTGTGATATGTTGCAGGTGTTTAACGTATTTCGGGAGCAAGTCGTGGAAATGGAGTGAAAAAGATGTTCAAAGAAAGAAAAATAACTGAAGCCTGATTTATACGGAGGAACATATAGACCGTAGAATATTCACGGTCCGTAAAAGCCATCATAGATGCTTAATAGTAAGGCCTCAGACCTGAAGAGGAAGTCCAGACAGAAGTACGGACCGTATATTATTTACGGTCCGTAAATCCCACCGTAGATTGGTTCCAGAGAAGTCTTAAAGAGAAGAGGATTTTACGGACAGGTTATACGGACCGTATAATATTTACGGTCCGTAAAAGTGGATCGTATATCTGATAACTGGAGAAGATTTGATGGAGAACTGTTCATTGATTCTACGGACCGTATAAAATGTACGGTCCGTACATTGGTCCGTCGGAGGAATTTTGTCAATCTCATTTTGGACGACTTAGACTCTTATAAATACCTTATTTAGGTTTCTTGTAAAGCACATTACAGCAGAACTCAGTTTTATTTCCCTTAGCACTAGTTATTCATAGTTTTGGAAGTCTTTTGGGAATTACAAACAATTGTAATTAATTTCTCTTTAATTCCAAGCAATCAATTGTAAGCATTATGTTCTCCATTATTTCTTATTGTTCTTCTTCCTCTATGAGTAGCTAAATTCCCTTACTAGGGTTGTGAACCCAATGATGGGTGTTTTGTGATTGGGTTTGTGATTGATATACACATAATGGATTATTCGAGTTTATTTATTCTTCGTTCTTCATTCATAATTAATGGTTGCAAATATTGATTAAAGCCATAAACCTTGCTTTATTTGGGAAAATAATTAGGGTTGGTGAGAATAAATAACAAGGACTCAAAGCTTTAAACTTTGTTTAATAAATTCACTTAGGAATAAGAAGAATTTACTTAGCATGATAAATCGTTCGTCATAGTTACTTTCTTATATTTGGGAAAATAATAGAAAGAGATAATCTTTATTTATTGGGAAATAGTAGAGATTTATATAGAGATTAAGTGTATTCATATAATGATCCATTAGAAGTATATTAAGATCAATACCCATGATCATACACTCTATCTAACGGGGACACAACCTTAGTTTCTTTTACCATGAATTACCACCCAAAGCAATTAGTTAGCAATTAGTCATAAAAACCCAACTTTTACAAAAATTATCGGATTAAGACATTAGACTTAAATTTAGCATTCTACGACTTTAGTAACCTTTTCACACCATATTCCCTGTGGGATTCGACCCCAACCTTGTTGGGTTACTATATTTGAAAACGTCCGCGTTATACCATTAATAGGTGTAATTTGAGCGTATCAATCATCAATAAACACAATCACAAAGGAGTCATGGAATGGCCTAAAGATGCCATTCATCAAAGTCATGAATGCAACCGGAGCATTGGTAAGCCTGAATGATATCACCAGAAACTCATAATACCCATATCCTGTCCAAAAAGTTGTCTTCGGAATATCTTCAACTGGTGATAGCCTGAACACAAGTCAATCTTCGAGAACACTGAAGCACCCTGAAGCTAGTCAAATAAATCATCAATACGAGGCATAGGACACTTGTTCTAAATAGTATCTTTGTTCAGCTGGCGATAGTCAATGCACATCCTTATAGATCCATCTTTCTTCTTCATAAATAACACAGGAGCACCCGAAGGAAGACACTCGATCTAATGAACCCCTTGCTCAATAAATCCTGTAATTGCTCCTTAAGCTCTCTTAACTCGGCAGGTGCCATCCGATAAACAGGGCGAGTGCCCTGCTCTAAGTCAATATAGAAGTCAATGTCGTGATCGGGTGGCATACCCGGCAAATCGGTTTGGAATACCTCTGCGAACTCGATCACGATGGGAATGGACTCAAGGGGTGGAGATCAACAGTAGTGGCATGCACATGAGCCAGATAAGCTAAAAACCCCTTGTTGACTAGTTTCTTTGTCTGAAGGAAGGAAATAATCTTCTTCGGAGCGGGCTTGGAGTACCCCTCCACTCAAGTCTTGGAATGCCCGGCATGGTTAAAGTGACTGTCTTGGCATGACAGTCCAAGATCGCATGATAAGAAGAAAGTCAGGTCATACCCAAAATAATATCAAAATCCACCATGTCAAGAATCATCAAATCTACCCAAGTGTCATAACCCATAAAAGTAACCAAACACGATCGATATACTCGATCAACCACAACAGAATCTTCAGTCGGAGTAGACACAGGAATAGGTACAGCTTTGCTATCACAAGGCAAATCTCAATCAACGGCATGATATGCAGACACATATAAATAGGTGTATCCAGGATCAAATAACACAGATGCTGCTCTACGTCGGACAGAAACGGTACCTGAAATAACAGCATCTGAGGCCTTTGCCTCGGGCCTACCTGGGAATGAGTAACACTAGGCCCCACCACGTCCAGACTGAGATCCGCCTCTCGAACTCTAGAACCCACCTCTACTAGCCTAGGATCCACCTCTAGGACCCTGATGACCACCGCAGTCTGACTGAGCATCGCCCCTCGAAGAAGCACCACCTCGGCTACCTGAAGATACTGGAGTCCTTTGGGGCTGATAACCCTGCCTGGGTCGTAGACAATCACGAGAAATATGACCAAATTCTCCATACGTAAAACAAATCTTAGAAGGCGGAGACTGATAGACCGAAGCTGAAGACCCGACTGGAACAATCCTATCCACTGGTCGAGAAAACCAGCTCTTAGGAGCCCTCTGCCTGGGTGGCCCACTAGAGGAATCCTGCAAGGCTGAATGCACAGGGCGGCTGGAATATGGCTGATACGGCCTAGAAGACAGACCGGCGCTTCTCGAGCTGGAACCACTATAACTCCCAAACTATCGCTGCCTCGTCTCACTAACCCCTCCAAATGCATGGGCCTTAGCGGCCTCGACTAAAGAATCATGCTCAACGATGGACTGGAAAGAAGCCCCCATAGTCACAAGCTAAAGGCAAGGAATCTGAAGAGAACCAACGAGCCCACCAACAAAACGCAAAATCCTATCAGGCTCAATAGGGATCAAAGGAGTTGAATAACTAGCCAAGTGCAAGTAGCGAGTAACATAGGCCTCCACAGATAATCCCCTCTGTTGTAGATGTAGAATCTCATCCCTACATACCTTTCTCAAAGCTCGGGGCGCATACTTCTCAAGGAAGGCCCGATGAAACTGCGTCTAAGTCAGTGGAGGAGAACCCTCTGGTCTACAAGCAATAAACTACCACCACCAAGTCTTCAGGTCTCTGTGAAACTGGTAAGACATATAGTCAACTCCATGGGACTCAACAATCCCCATCCTATTTAACAACTCATGCATGTCCAAGATGAACTCATACACATCCTCTCCAGAAGTACCTAAGAATCTCGGCGGCTCTAACTTTCTAAACTTTTCAACTAAATCCTGGTCAGTCAAGGTCATAACATGGCCTGTCACGGGCCTACGATCATCTCCCCGGGCTGGCACTGCATCAATCTAGAAAGCCATAGCCGCAAAAGAGGGTCTGCTGCACGAGTTGATCTCTGCTCAGGGGTCTGTGCCCCAACCCTAGTCTGCGATCTTCCGCTCGGAGAAGTAACACCAGCGGCAACCTGCTGGGCATCCAAATGGAGTAGAACACGAGCCATAGTATCATACATCATCTGCTCTCGGTGGCCTCGAGGTGTGCCCGAGCTGGAGCCACATCATCCTTAGAAGCCTGGCCTCGAACCTGCTGAGCCTTAGGCTCTAGCGACGGAGACCTCTCACGTCGTTGCCCTACCGGAGGAGCCCTACTTCTGGCTGGGGCAGCCCCGCGGCCTCTAGCTCTACCGCATCCTCTAGCTGTCGCTCGCCCCCTGGTGCCAGCCGTAGCTGCGGGCTCTGGCACCTGGTCTTGGGCTATCGTAGCTCGAGTCCTCACCATCAGTTGAGAGAAGAGATAAGAGTCAGATATCAGTAAGAGATAAGAGTCAGATATCAGTTTGATTATTCCAGATACCAATTAGAATAAAGTAGCACGAAAGAAAGTGAAGATTCCTAAATGTCCTATAGCCGCTTGTAGATAAGTACGGAGCTCATCGTACCAATCCACGAGACTCTACTAGACACGCTCTTGTATTATAGATCGGGTAACCTAGGGCTCTGATACCAACTTGTCACGACCCAATTTCTCTAAGTTATGCGGGCACCTACCATTCCCACCTCGGCAAGCGAACCCTTATCCCAACACTCTTAAAAACATGAATAAATAAATAAATAAGCGAAAGAGATTGAAATACGTAAGTCTGACGATAATGGTATAAGAAAATGCGGAAGTAACGAAATACATCAAAACCACCCCAGAATTCTGGTCTAACTAGAATATACAAGTCTGGAAGTAATAAAGATACATCAATAGTCTCGATATGTCTCAGAATATCAAATAAGACATAAATAAAAGAAGAATCGTCAAGGCGGCGAACGTCCTCCTAATCACCCTGTAAGACTTCTATCAGCAACCCTCGAACTACTATCAACCACGAGGAGTAGAGGTCGAACCCACTTGGAACTCTGCATTCATAAAAGAATGCAGCAAGTGCAAGTCAGTACAAACAACAAGTATTAGTAGGTATCATAGGCCGACTAAGACTAGCGAACATATATAAAGACGATAAAGCGAGATAAACACATAAACCAACAAGGACGAGTCAACAATAAGCCATATCCATGGTACAAGTCATTACTTATGTTGTAGCATCTAAACCCAACTGTGCCAAGTTTCAATATAGCAACTCGAATCATTATATCATAGTAATATCACAACAACCAACAAAAAGCAAGATGCAACGCAATGCAATACTGTATGTAGGATGAATCAATGCATATGCAGCTTTGTACAACATGTCCCGGACGGAATGACTCCACGTCTCGGTGATCATGACCCATGGGAAACCCACAAAGTCCATGTACCACTCGCTCCAGAATATGACCTCGGATCACGAGCACACTTTCACGATCTCGGCAAGGACCTCGGGCATCGGATACTCCATTGTTCCCAGCAAGAAACCTCAGGCAACGAACACTCATCTTTCTTTTACGCTCTCTGGTAGAAACCTCGGAGGCTACACTTTCTCACATATCATCATCAGTACCATAACCATGCATATATCAATGTATCATGGAAATGCGTATGAATATGATTAAATGTGATATCAACAACTAATATAATCCAAAACAGCACCATAGATGGCACACAAGTAACATCAACAATAAGACTACACAATAAGCCACAATGAATCACTATTCTTATCTCACTATCGAACGAGTAAGTATCGCAATATCAAATCCATGATATATCACTTGCCACAATTATCAATGTCTCAATGTAATAACGAACCCACAAGTAAATATATCAAGATGAGTCAATAACACAACGGTGGCTAGTCCCAAATCATACAACATGGCCCAACTTAAGACAATATCCATCCCAACTTCATACCAGAAGGCTTACACGACAATATCATCTAAACATACGCTTCGCTAATCGAAGTCTCACCATAAGGTAAACCGTAACCTACCTGGAAGGCCGAACAGCAAAGTCTCCAACAATCAATCCTTAGTCTTCCCTTTCCTTTGATCCTCGAGATAATGAAAGTCTAACATATCCGAATCATGGAATTAGAATCAAGAAGAACATCAAATAAACCCTACTTCTATTCAAGACCCAAATCTCCAATCTATGGAATAGTAGTTTAGGAACTACAAGGGTGAAATTAGGAATCTAAAGGTCTCAACATGAAATTAAAGCTCTAAGTGATAAATTCCTATCAATATCAAACTAGAAGAACCAACAATTTACTCAAATTCGGATTCTAGGCAAAACCCCCAAATTTGGGTATAAACCCTAACCTCTAATCCCACAGTTTAGCCACTAATTAGGAAGAATCATGCTATAATAGGTTCTAATCATCAATTCCATGCTTACTAGAGCTAACCGAAACAATAAATCATGATTTAGAAGCCTATAAGGAACAACCCAAGAAACCTTTTTTTAAATCATCAAATACTTAATGAACTATCATGATAAAGGAATTCTAAGGTGATTAAGGACAATGGAAAATTAAAGGAATTAGAAGAACTTACCACCTAGAGTTTCCCCAAGAATCACCTTGAAAAGCTCTCAAGAACTCTAAAGTCAAAATAATAAGGACAGAGGGACTTAGGGCTTTTAATGCTCAGTTAATGAATTAATCAGCCCGATATCTCAAGCAACGGACAGCCGGGACTACCGCAAATGTCCCTCTCGGCGGCCACTCGACCTCCATGACGATCCAACTCACAAATGCACTTGGGCGCCGATCTACGCGACCGCTATAGCGGGTACCAAAACCAGATTTCCCTAAAATAATCACAATCTCAACCCGAAATCCCGACTATCTCTCGAGCCCATCTGCTCACATACCACATACACATACACACACACACATAAAAACAAGCTACGAACACACTCGTGGCCTCAGAATTCCCAACGGAGGTCGTGTTGACCGAGTCAACCCCCAATAGCTCTACATTAATTTCCCAATCCAAGTCCCAAAATGCACCCGAATGCATTGGGAGCCGAACTGAATATACGCACAAGTTCTAAAAGCCCATCCGGACCTCTCGGAATCGACGGGTTTCCGGAAAAGGTTCATTTACCCAAAGTCAACTTTGAATGAACTCCTTTTTGCTTAAAGCCCAATTTTCCCAAAAAGTCACCCAAATCAAATCCAAAACCTTGGGAAGCGTGCCATTGGTCCCATTAGGTCAAAAGTGAGCTAACAAGCTCGAGGAAAGGTCAAAAAGTGCCGAAAAGATTACAACAACTAAGCGGGTCATTACAGTATATTTTCTTTATGCATGATCGACGAAAGAAACGAGAAGAATTAATTTTTTTTGTCTCCATTTTTGCTTAAAAGTTTTGGATCAAGCATATTTTTAGTAATTGCATGTTATTGACGTTTTATTACTTGAATGTGTTGTTCCCTTAAATATGTATAGACTTTGGTTATTATTATTACTACTCATTAAGCATGTTCCAGAAAGCTTAAAATAAGGCACGTAAATATCCTTAAGTTGGTTGAAACAGTGATAATAAATGGTCGTAGAGGTTTTAATTTGAATCAGGGGAATTTGAGCTTAAAAATGAGTTACCGGTTTTTGGGGTTCAAAATTTAAAATAGTAATTTCTCTGGCCTAGATTATTTTTAAGGCCAAATTAATAAGTTCAATTGTGAATTTGAGTGAGATTGAGTTCCGATTTATTTGAAACCCCATTTTGAAATTGAAAGAAAAGAGCGGTAAAAACTTTTATAAGTGAGCAAGATGGGTTACGAATGACTTGAAAACCTGTTGTCAAAGAAGACTCTCGGAAGAGAGTTTGTTGGGCTACGACCCAAATCAAAAGAATATAAAAGTGAATTAATTAAAGTAATTTTCAACGATAAATTCGGAAAGCGCTACTACCGATGAATCATTTTAAATAAAATTTACCTACCGTATTCAAAGCTGGATTAATTGGGATGGATAAACTTTAAGTACGTTAGATGCTTATCTAGGCACGGAAAGTGGGACCGATCCATAAAGACCCCAAAAGCCATGAGATAAAAATAAAAAATTATGGTAAGGCTGGAAAGCGCTGCTACCAGGACATCACACATTAACAAATTAAAAAAAAAATACGACAGTTTTAAATAAGATTGAAACAAATCAAAGAACTGGGATTTATGCACTCTTAAGCTCATGAACATAATGTATCCTAAAAATTAATTCAAGGGGGATATAAGTTTATAAAGCAACTATGCTGGAACCACGGGACTCGGGGGTGCCTCACACCTCCCCCCCGGTCAACAGAATTTCTTACCGGAATTTTTGTTTTCGCAGATCAATAATTAAATAGTCAACTTCTCTTTTGATTAGGGATTCAATAAGGTGATTTGGAACACCAAAACTCAATTCCAAGTGGTGACTCTGTAACAAATAAATAATCCCTTCTCAAAACGTCACTTCAATTGGAAAAACTCTTTTTTAAATTCTTTAAGTGGGGGTAAAAAAAAAGGGGTGTAACAATTTGTGTCAAGCTAATCAATTTAAGAAGCACTTTTGCTAATATTTGAGCAGTGTTTTGTGTTTGGTTAATTTCTCAAAAGTGTTTCTTGAAAAAAGTTACTTTTTTTAAATTCAGAACAAACAATTTTTTTGCACGGATTGTCCTTTATATGGACTAGTCTTTCATTTTTTCCTCTCAAATCGTTGGTCTTTAATTTTTGTCCCTACTTCTCATTTAATGAAAATTTGTGGGCCAAAGTACCTTTTTTAGCTGGTCTACAAAATCAGAGATTCTGGGTTCGAACCTAGCAGTAAAAAAAAAAAAAAATTGCAAGGCAAGGTTTCATAGAAACTATGCTTATTCGGGCAAAGTAACATAAAAGCTATGCCTTGTCTGGTATAGTTATGGAGAAATTAAGGGATGGAAGGGCAGAGACCTTTGGTGTCCCCTCCAGTCAAGAATTGGGGCCTCACAATCACTAGCCAATATGCTTTTCTCTCATGCCTTTCTTCGTTCATGGTTCGATATTCTGGTGTCCTAGGCGTAGAGGAACCACACCAATCCATCCCAAGGGTTTCTCGGGCCTATTCATATGGTACGTAACATAATTCTATGATACCAAAATTAAGTTATCTAGCATAAGTTTATAGAAACTATTCTTATTCGGGTAAAGTTACATATAAACTATGCTTTGTATGGCATAGTTCTGTAGGATAACTAAATTTCAACATGGCATAGTTCTGTAGGATAACTAAATTTCAACAGAACTATGCCAGACAAGGCATAGTTTCTATGTAATTTTGCCCGAATAGACATAATTTATATGAAGCCTTTGCAAAATTAGGTCATAGATCCAAATTTCTTGTTTTATTTTTTTTTAATATCAGGAATATTTTCGGCCACTTTTTTATTACTTAAAGTGCCGAAGGACAAAATTAAAGACCAGCTATTTGAGGATCAAAAATTAAAGGCTACTCGAAGATAGGGCAATCGTGAGAATTGCCCCCTTCTCTCATGTGATTTTATCTATAAACTACTATTCCCTCTGCTCCATTTTATGTAGTACTATTTTATATTTGTGACCAACATGCATAAATAATTCAATTTTACAACTTTATGCTTTTAGTACAACAAATATGTCACGGCAAATCACAAGTTAAGTATATTTCTTTTAAAATTTCAGAGCACATAATTCTTAATTGTTCAGTTGGATAATTACGATCCCAATGAACGGAAGGCGTTATCACATGTCACAAGATGAAGATGATATGCTTGGAATCCCGAGAATGGATACTTTGGTGGTGGAGAAGAGTTATGCTAAGTTCTTTTTTTAAAATATTGTCATCACCTTATGTAGGGGTGTCAAAGGCGGGTTGGGTTGAGATTGAACAAGTAAATATGGGCTGAATTAATAAAAAATGGTTTGGGCTAAGATTGGATCAAAAGTTGTTTGGGCTGAAATATGGCTAAAAATGGGCTGGGTCATGACCCGCCAACTTAACCCAGTTATTTTGAAGGGTCTATTTTTTAGAAAACATTTTTTGTGAAAAATATTTTCGTCGTATTAAACACACCCCAAACTTATAAGATACATGATATAACAAAAGTGAATTCATAGAAAAAAAAAATTAAGTCAATTTCAGGCAATAAACCAAATTGAAGTAACTCTTAAAAATAGGCTAAAATTGAGCTAAATTGAAGATCACTTTAAAATGAATTATGTTGGGTTAGGCTAAAATCTTTTTTTTTTTTTTTTTTTGTTTTTGCGCGGATTGCCTTTCATTTGGGGTGGTCTTTAATTTTTGCCCTTCAAATCGGTGGTCTTTAAGTTTTACCCTTCGCTTAATACCCCGAGATTATGAGTTCGAACCCCAGCTCAGTAAAAGAAAAAAATTCACAATGCAAATTCTGCGTTAATTTGGGCCTTAAAGGCAAAAGTTAAAGACTACCCCCAGCGAAGGGAAATCCACCAAATTACCCGGCTAAAATCAACATAATAAAAAATTATCTTGAACCCAACACATAAATTTTGCGCTTGTTGGGCGGCCCATAAACTTTTGTGCCGATATCTTAAAAATAAATCAACTTACAAAAACATGGGCTTATCATATTTTCTCCTAATTCTAGGGAAGTTGCATTTTGTCAAGTAGAAATAGTCCTTTTACCTCTTCTGGGAGATGTCGGAAAGAGTAAAACAAAGTACTACTCCACTTGTTGATGCTAGTTTTGCCATGAAATCTGCCACTTGGTTAGCTTTCCTGTAACAGAGCGAAATATCAACCTGAACCCAAATTTACTACAATAACTCTCAATCATTTGAATTGTTTTTTAAGCCTGTCTCTTTCTCTCTCTAAGAAAACCCAACGGTCTTCTTCCCATCCCCCACCCTCTAGCTCACCCCCCCCCCACTCTAACCCCGGCCAAAGACCTCCCGGGTAAGTTGTCTCTCTCCTAGGGTTTGTGACGACCTATACCCCGTCCCCACCCTCTTCTTCTCTATCTTCTTTCTCTTACTCTCCTTTCCTTCTCTGCGGCGTTCCCCACTCCTTTCCGGTAGATTTGAGTTTTCCGGCGTGAACGATGAAGTCCCCGGCGTGAACGATTGATTCGGCGTTAGCGGAGTTCGTTAGCGGAGTTGGTACCTCTCGCTTTTTTTTTTTTTTTTTTTTTAATTCTCATCATCTTCCTGCATTAATTTACATTCTTACATTACTTATATCGTTCTTGTCGTAGTAGTTACACTTTCATCTAGATTATTGCTAACTTGTGTTTTAGTATTGATTCTTGCCTGTTTGAATGGTTATATTTGCTTTACTGGCTTTGGTAGACGATGGTGGACTAGGGTCATGTTCTCGGACGGGGGTGAGGATTGGAGGGGGTAGGTGGGTTAGGGAAGGCTCTAGTCTGCGAGTAGGGTCTTGGACTATTGGGACTCTAACGGGGAAGTCCATTGAACTAGTTAGGATTCTTAAGAAGAGGAGGATTAATATAGCTTGTGTCCAGGAGACTAAATGGGTAGGATCCAGGGCTAAAGATGTGGACGAGTATAAGTTATGGTTCTCAGGTAGGTCGAGGGATAGGAATGGGGTAGGCATTTTAGTAGATAATGACTTAAGAGACCAGGTGGTAGGGGTTAAAAGGGTCAATGATAGGTTGATAACGATTAAGCTGGTCATTGAAGGGTTTATTTTACACATTAGTAGTGCTTACGCGTCGCAAGCGGACTTGGGCGAGAAAAGACGTTTTTGGGAGGATTTGGACGAGATGATGAGAGGTATACCACCCACTGAGATGCTATTCATCGGAGGAGATTTCAATGGGCACATTGGGTCAATTTCGGGGGGATATGACGATGTGCATGGAGGTTGTAGTTTCGGGGACAGGAACAGAGGAGGAGTACCTGATGTTGGATTTCGCAAAAGCCTTTGGGCTGGCGGTAGCCAATTCGAGTTTCCGAAGAAGGAGCACTGGTAACCTTTCGTAGTTCGGTGGCTAAGACCTTGATAGACTTTTTACTCCTTGGGAGGGACAATAAAGGTCTTTATAAAGACTGCAAGGTGATTCCGAGTGAGAATCTAACGACCCAGCATAAGCTCTTAGTGATGGATTTAGAAATCAAGATGAGGAAGAGAAAGAGGGTCGTGGATGACAGGCCTAGGATCAAATGGGGGAGTTTGACCATGACGGGTGCCTTGGAGATGAGGGAGAAGTTGAGAACTATGGGAGCTTGGGAGAGTAGTGGGGAGGCGACTAACATGTGGGACAGGATGGCCAGTTGCATTAGGGAAGCGGCTAGAGAGGTGCTGGGGGTCTCGAAGGGTAGCCGTGGTCGGCACCGAGGGGACTGGTGGTGGAATGGAGAAGTTCAAAAGAAGGTGGAAGCAAAGAAGGTGGCGTATGCGAAGTTGGTAGACATCAAGGATGATGAGGAGAAGCGAATGAATAGGGAATTGTATAACATGGCCAGGAAGAAAGCAAATTTAGCGGTTACGGCGGCAAAGACAACAGCTTTTGAACTCCTGTATGCAGAACTAGAGAACAAAGGCGGGGATAAGAAGTTGTACCAACTAGCCAAGGCGAAGGAGAGGAGGGCGCGTGACTTGGTTCAGGTGAAGTGCATTAAGGACGAGGATGACAGGGTACTGGTAGAGGACGCTCTCATTAGACGGAGATGGCAATCATACTTCCACAAACTCTTGAACGACGAAAGGGACAGAGATATTGTGTTGGGAGATTTGGAGTACTCCGAGAGGTGTCGTGATTTTGGATATTGTAGGAGTATAAAGGTTGAGGAAGTTAAGGGGTGTTGTTCATAGGATGAGTAGGGGAAGAGCGACCGGAGACGATGAGATTCACAGGGAGTTTTGGAAGAGTACAGGCAGGGCAGGTTTGGAGTGGTTGACTCGGTTATTTAATGTCATCTTTAAGACGGCTAAGATGCCCGAAGAATGGCGATACAGTACAATGATTCCATTGTACAAGAACAAGGGCGACATTCAAAGTTGCAACAACTACAGAGGGATCAAGTTGCTAAGCCACACTATGAAAGTGTGGGAAAGGGTGGTGGAGATGAGGGTGAGGAGAGGCGTGTCTATCTCAGAGAACCAGTTCGGATTTATGCCGGGACGCTCAACTACAGAAGCTATTCATCTTGTACGGAGACTGATAAAGCAGTATAGGGAGAGGAAGAGGGACTTGCACATAGTATTCATCGGCCTAGAAAAGGCATACGACAAAGTGCCGAGAGAGGTTTTATGGAGATGCTTGGAGACTAGAGGTGTACCTGTGGCGTACATTAGGGCGATCAAGGACATGTATGATGGGGTCGAGACTAGGGTAAGGACTATGGGAGGAGACTCAGAGCACTTTCTAGTGGTGATGGGGTTGCACCAGGGATCAACCCTTAGCCCATTTTTGTTTTTCTTGGTGATGGACGGATTGACGCGGCAAATTCAAGGTGAGGTGTCATGGTGTATGTTATTTGCTGATGACATAGTCTTGATTGACGAGTCTCGCAGCGGAGTTAACGCTAAGCTGGAGATTTGGAGATAAACTCTGGAGTCTAAAGGGTTCAAGTTGAGTAGGACCAAGACAGAGTACTTGGAGTGTAAGTTCAGTGATATAGTGCATGAGGCGGACTTGGAAGTGAAGCTTGGCACCTAGGACATACAGAAGAAAGGTAGTTTCAAGTATCTTGGGTCTATTATACAAGAAAATGGGGAGAT
Source organism: Lycium ferocissimum (assembly GCF_029784015.1). Lineage (NCBI taxonomy): Eukaryota > Viridiplantae > Streptophyta > Magnoliopsida > Solanales > Solanaceae > Lycium > Lycium ferocissimum. The sequence continues at coordinate 23,423,750 of NC_081347.1, read as the reverse complement.
TGATGATGACGTCACACACCGTATTGGTGCAGGGTGGATGAAATGGAGGCTTGCCTCCGGAGTGTTGTGTGACAAGAAGGTGCCACCAAAACTTAAAGGCAAGTTCTACAAAGTGGTAGTTAGACCAACTATGTTATATGGGGCGGAGTGTTGGCCAGTCAAGAAATCTCATGTTCAGAAAATGAAAGTGGAGAAAATGAGAGTGCTGCGATGGATGTGTGGGCACACTAGGAGTGATAGGATTAGGAATGAAGTCATCCAAGTCATCCGAGACAAGGTTAGAGTAGCCTCAGTGGAAGACAAGATGCGAGAAGCGAGGCTGAGATGGTTTGGGCATGTGATGCGAAGAGATGCAAATGCCCCAGTGCGGAGGTGCGAGAGGCTGGCTGGCGACGATTTTAGAAGAGGTAGAGGTAGGCCGAAGAAGTATTGGGGAGAGGTGATTAGACGGACATGGCGCATTTCCCCGCTTACCGAGGACATGACCTTAGATAGGAGGGTATGGAAGACTCGTATTAGGGTAGAAGGCTAGTAGGTAGTCGCGTTTATCCTTTCTTACAAGTAGTTATATTGCTCTATAGTTTCTTGTCTCTTGATTTACGCGAGTATCTGTGGTTTATAATGGCTTATTTACTTTCATTGTTTTCATTTTCATAATTGCTTTGATTTGTTTGCCCGTATCTGACCTTTCACATGCCTTTTCTTGAGCCGAGGGTCTTCCGGAAACAGCCTCTCTACCTAAGGTAGGGGTAAGGTTTGCGTACACTCTACCCTTCCCTGACCCCACGTTGTGGGATTCACTAGGTATGTTGTTGTTGTTGTTGTTAACCTTCTTCAAGATTTGAGCAGTTTCTATACATCTCCTTGATCATGTTGGTGACCATCAATGAGTCTAATTCCAAATGAAATTTCCTGAATGCATTTTGAACACACCATTTACCTCCATAGTATGTTGCTTTAGCCTTAACTTGATTATTGCTACTAGTACTGTCTAGGGATAGAGAACCTTCCATGCCTATGCGTTGAAGATACCAATAAATAATAAAAATTCAGAGGCGGAGTTAGAATTTGAAGTTTGTGGGTTCGGGATGCTAATTCGTCTAAGTTATTGGGTTCTAAATTAATAATATATACATATTCAATGAATTTTTCAAGATGAATACAGGGTTTGAACCAAAGTTACTGGGTTCGGCCGAACCCGCAAGCCATATGCTGGCTCCGCTTACCATCTGCGTTAACCTTGAAGGCTTGATCCAAGAGACCCCCATCTAATTAATGATTGGTTTTAGTCTTTCACAGTTGCACACATATCAACCCAGTTTCTCGTAATCTTGACCTTTGAAAATGTAGTATCTAAACCTGCTTTGATAATCCGGCCTATGTTGATACTTCCATCTTGAATATATCATACTACTACTTTTGGTCACCATATTTGCAACCAGCTCCTCCACATTTCCCAAACAGAAATAACATGAGTGACATGTAGAATCAATTTGTTACATATCCCACCACATTCTGAATATTCCATTAATGGTGTATGATGTCAAAGGCGGGGCCAGAATTTCAATTTTATGAGTTTTGGATTTTAGAACGGCTACTTTAAGTGTTGATAATTGGGTTTTAAATTAAATATTTATACATATTTAATGATTTCTCGACACAAGTATATTGTTTGAGCAAAAGCTATTGGGTTCGTCCGAACCTGTAGCCTTGGCTCCGCCCCTGTATCCCAGGAGAGCCTCAAAGTATTTTCAGATCTGAGAAGTGGTCTCTATTTATAAAGGAGTTTTGAATACTGTCAGTTTGAGGGTTCCAACAACAATAGCATGTGGATAATATTCTATTGCTAAAATTAGAGATCACCTCATTAAAAGGTAGCTTACCCAAGAACAATCGCCAAAAAATGGAATGGCTTTATGTCATTCCTTCTTAAGCTTCATTTGCTTCTGACCAATTGCTTGCCAGGCAGTTTTATTGGAGTATTGGCCATTAGTGGTGTCACTCCAAACTGCATAATCCTTGTGATTAGCGTCCCTAGATTTCAATGCAGCAAGAGAATATAGATACAATCTGAAGTCCAAACTTCAGAATGATATCATCAAGTGGGACCTTGTTTGTCAACAGCCTCCACATAAGAAAAGATCCCTTTGAAAGGTACATCTTTCAGCCAAATCTGACTAGTTGTTACTTGTTCTCCTCTGTCTAATACTTTTCC
>NC_081347.1:23269035-23416535 GCF_029784015.1 Lycium ferocissimum | reverse complement strand
TCCCCAACCCAAAAAAGATTTGCATGGAATTAACAATTAGAAGTACATCAATGAACAAATGATATTACAACACCAATAGCTTCCATCCAAGCATCAATATTGGTATCTCCATCTTCCATTCCAAGCTCATCTGCAGTCTCAACGCCCTTAATCCTCCTTCCATCATCGGCGATCACCTTTCTATAGATCATCTCGCTATTACTAATATAATATAATATTAAATTCACATCTTAAATTGTATGTTCAGCCAAACACATACATTTAAAATTGGATAGAAAAAGTGCAATAGATAGAACTCCATTCTTCCTAATTGATTTACATTCTTCCTCACAATCTTACTTGCTACATTAACTAAGGTAACATTTTGTCAATAAAAGAAACAAAAATGTGTAAACCCACTTCATCCTTCCAAATCAAGTTCAACAGTCGTACACCGAGCCGTACAGTTGTATTGGTAGTTATGTACATAGGGGATGATGCACTAGTAAGCCTCTGATATTGCTCCCTAGCTGTGTTGGTCCTTGGAGCTTCTGATGATGACAGCGGAACAAAAGATGAAAACGCACAATGATAATACTATCCAGGCATAAGCAGCAAGATTGGATACATATATCCAATTCAGGTCAAGGCTCCGCGCTACTTAGTCTTCTCTAGTAAAGATGGCGTAGGTCAACCAATCAATCAAAAGAAGTGAGTAAGCCAGTCTTCTACACAATGAGGGGCTTATGAAAATCAAAGACTAAAAGAAATATCAAGTAGACTCGATTAAGGGTTCTTAACTTTGAGGTGGTTTAATATTTTTGGATACTATGGGTAGCCATAGTACCTTTTTCAGTCAAGATAAACTTTGATGTCGATACCATTATCAATGAGGGACTGAACAACTGCTCTAATTTTACCTTCGAATTTGTCCCTATCTCTAGGAGTATAAGAAGCGGTGTAGACATCAGCCTCTCTTGCCCTGTCGGCCAAAATCTGGCCGACAGATAAGCACGCAGGAATATCACTTCGTGATTTCAGCACTGCCTTGATATCTTTGGAGTTTGTACCAGCTACTGCAACCTGCTTGCATGTAACTCTATGGGTGATTGAGGCTGAAACAAAGCGCTTTGATATGAAAACATCAAGTGTGAACGGTTCCATGTAAGCTACGGTCCGTTGCTTGAAAGAAACATGCTTGTTGGGGTTCTTCGATTTTTTCCCCTTCTGGTAAGTGTATGGCCGGCTATTGTCATCATCAACGAAATCTTCCACCCCGAAAAAGCTTCTAGGTGCTAAGCAAGGCTGCCAAATGAAGAACCAAACTTATTCAGGGCACACTGTTTCAAGAATATCTGGATCCATCTCTATAATAAGTCATACATCCCAGTGCTTTTTTTTTTTTTTTTTTTTTTAAATATAAGGTAAAGTTTCCCTGTGCAGATTAAGTTTGATTGTTCAATCACGCATATGTCAGGCGCAATATCTAAATAACATAAATGCAGGTAATTGTGTGTGTGGAACCACGTAATTTCACAGATGAAGTGGAACTTGTATATCTTTTAACACGTGCTAATAAATTAAAATTTTATCAGTACAGCAGTGCTATCACACCGAAGCACCATGCTGTGATACTTGAATGCTGTTTTTTGTTTTTTCCCATCCTCTTATTCCTAAAGAATGCACTGAACAAAGGGGAACAGTGTTTGGTATTACAACAAGCACATACATACAAACAAGGGTGGAGGAAGGCCACTTTCTAATATAAGCACAACCGCGCAACTGTGGCAAGGAAGTTGTGTGCAACTGTGGCAAGGAAGTCACAAGTATACAAACCTGTAAGCAGGGCTAATATTAAGTGCTACAAATATGGAGTCAACACTTTTCACTTCTCTCTCTCTTTCTCAAAAGTCACCCCTTATCATTTTTTCCCGGGGTGAAAGAGTCCTTCCTTATTTTTTAAGTTAAGGACAGGAATCACTTCGAGCTCCATTCCAAGCCAGAAGTGAATGAGGGATTCAACTCGGAACTTTAATGTATTGGTTTGTTTTAGATTTTATGAAAATCCAATCCAAAAGCTTAAAGGAGTTTTACTCCCATTTTTATAAAAAGAAAAGTATTTGTACTCCCATTCTACGAATCTCTTTCCTTTACACAACCCAAACTTATCTGTTTCCTGAAGCTGCCGCGCATGTCTGCTTCATTATACACAAAAGCAAAGGTGAAAAGATAACAGCAGCACCCTAAAGGGGCATAATGTCAGCACTTTTTATTAGATTGTTTCTCTCAAGCACAAAATTCATCCATTCAACTTGGCTGTACATTAATTACTACAACCTTGTATGATATCACATACACTTAGCACTAAAAATGCCCAGTTTCTTCTTTATTGGCTTGTTTTATCAATTAAGCAATCACATATATACATAATACAAGTGCGCGCACGCGCACACACGCGCACATATATAAGCATCCTGACCATAGAGGTCAACCAACTGATTCCTCAACTAAGCGAAACAAACAATAAAGAGTTCATTTCAACAAACTGATGGTTGCCTCAAAATGCATTCTCTCCAAGGTATGATTATTCCATTGGATTATGAAATGCATTGCAACTAAGAAAGAACAAAACATTCTTTACAATTTAGAAACAGCCAACATTCTCAAGAACTTACCTTTTGCAGTTTCACCTTTTCATAGTTACATGATTCTATCTTCCCAGTTACTTGACGCTATATGGAAAAGCTTTTCATTTAAATATTTCTTAATTAAGATCTAAATACTGTTAGGTCATGCCGCTTTTACCTTCACAACAATTACTCCACTTTTAAGTAGCCCAACAATTTCTCAAACACATCTGTACATTACTCTATTATTAAAAGTCTAAAACTATTCAAATTTCTTTAATCTCTAATTATATGCAACTGGAAAAACTAGATAATCAAACTTGGGATGGAAGGAGAAATAATGTCAGTGAACGTAAATATGTTTAGAGTCTAGTCTCTCTAGATCACAATTAACTCTCGACTCACTCGAGCCTTCATGTCAATATGAAATTGACACTCTGAAACGACAGAGTTCATTCAGACAAGCCTTGTATGGAAACAAGAAGATCATACTGATCCCCATGTAACTTGTGGCATTCCTACCATGATAATCACCTGTTCGTCTTACCCGAGAGACATTTCTAAGGAAGTTAATGATGCACTCTTCTGCATTTGTTTTACATAAAGACTGTCTTTGTTTGACCAATAGATAAACATACCACTGGATAAAACAAACAAGAAAACTCAGAAGTAACAAGTGGTTTAGCTTAGATTTAAATAGCCCATGCCCTATTGGAAAACCATTCAACTCAACAAGGCAAATACAAAAACATTCTCTCTCTTTCCTGCCGAAGTTATGCATTACGAAATAGGAAGGATACATGAAGTAGTGGCATCAAGACAAATGATTTTACCTTTGAAGTATGCAAGCCACTAATTTGCGTACATAGAAAAGGCCTCATCTTCTGACCTCCTCGAGCGCACAACATTTCAGAAACTAGTTTCAGCATACTCCCATACAAAAGAGACCTTTAATTAATAAGACAAGAGTATTAGCTCATTAGTTCTAGTACAGTTCCACAAAATATGTAAGGCTTGCACATGATTAAGCAGATGAACATATACAATATGGTTACAGAATGCAACATACCAATAGAGTCCATGCAAATAAGTCACAACAACCACAAAAAAAAAAAAAAAAGGGAAGAAGAAGGAGAAGAAAGAAAGAAAGAAACAAACCGATTAACTATTCAAATTTAAGTTGGGGTGTTAATAAAGAAAAATACATAAAGAGGATTCATACGGCTAACCCCAACTAGTTCTTTTTTTTTTTTTCCCCCTTCCGAAACTGGTAAAATTGTATTCCTCAGCGTTAAGGATATGCTGGCTACCTCCAAAAAGTTACAAAGCTCCTAAAAATTCTACAATTTGATCTACATCCTCGATACATTGTTTTTACACCAAGAAAATAGAGATACAATACAATTCCATTTAACTTTCTGGATGGAATTGGACCTATCTTCAAAACACCACAATTTCTCTTCCTTGACACAGTCCACCAGATACAAGATGGTATAATCCTCCACCATCTCTTTTGGCTAACCCCAACTAGTTTGAAATTGATACTCAGTTGATTGATTGGTATATGAAGTTAAAGTTTGATTTCGTATTATTTTATAAAACAAATTCGGTTTTTTAATCAGTAATTAATGAGAATTTCAATGTTAGTAGGGTCTTTATGGGCAATCCAATACTCATTGGCTGCCCACCTAAAGCCTACCAATTGCTCTCCGTCCATATTTACAGCAGAAACAGATCTTACGTGAGCTGCCAAGAATTAGGACGTATTCCAACATGTAAACTCAACAACATACGCAGTGTAATCCCATAAGTGGGGTCTGGGGAGGGTGATGTGTACGCAGCCTTACTCCAACCTTGTGAAGGTAGAGAAGTTGTTTCCGATAAACCCTCAGCTCACGTAAAGCATATCAAAATTAATAGGAAAGGAAATAAAGTACATACAGTAGTGAAAAATGGATAGAAGAAACAGTAGCAACAACAAATAGTACGATAACCGAAGCAAAAGGAAACAGCAGGTAATAATAAAATCAACTAGCTACTAACCTTCTATCAACTAAACTCGTTTACAAATATTCTAATCGTTTCTTAATCACATCTAATAAAGAAAAAGAATCTACATGTCAGAATTCCATGCCCAAAATGTTTCTCCCTCCGTCCCAATTTATGTGACACCTTTCGGATTTCAAGATTCAAACAAGTCTTTCTTTGACCGTATTTTTTTCATATATATTTTAAGTATTTTGAATTGTCAATTTGTAAATTTATTTCAAAAAACATAAAGATTCCTTGTTCGAATTTACGGTCAAAATTAAACTGTTTGACTCTCGAAATTCGAACTGTGCCACATAAATTGGGACAGAGGGAGTACATCAAATGGGGCAGCGGAGGTAGAAAGAGAATAAAACTAAAATTTATACGTACTCGTATGAATATGCATTACCAGTAAAAAGGTTAGTTTCAGTGAGGCATTTCCTCAAACAACTAGCAGGCATTCACCAATCAAGTCTTTCACCAACTCAAAAACTAGCTTTGAAACATGAAAATGATAAAGCAATGAAGATAACAGACCTATATACTCGTATTCATATGCATTATCAATAAAAAAAAAAAAAATTGGTATTCAGTGAGGCATTTCGTCAGACAACTAGCAGCCATTCACCAATCAAGTCATTCAACTAACTGTAAAACCAACTTAGACACATTAAAATGATAACACATTTTTTACAGTGAATTGCAGGCAAAAGAAAAACATATCACCTTTCTCAGCAACGCAACTGGTTTCTCTTACTCCTCTTCCTTTCTCAAAGCATCAAATTGTATGGACTCGCTGTTTTGTATATTTAAGAAAGAAGAATGGGCTGAAAGGCCCATCTGAATTGGGCCGATTGCCCTGTTACACCTGACGTTATGTCATTTGCACTTTTGACCCCATTTCTCAATACGAATCTTTAGATTTTTTTGCGAATGAACGTAAGTTTATATTTGCGCGTTAAAGCATATCTGCACAAGTTATATCCCGCACCTCTAAAGAATTTATGGTACGCTAGACATAAGTTAGATTTTGAAGAACAAAAATTAAAGACCAGTCCATTTGGTGGGAATCGTACAATATCTTCATTCTCATCTTCTTAAATTGTAATTTTGTCTTTTGCTGCTGTGGACTAGGGTATTAGCTATTATGTTGACAAAGAAAGAAGAGATAATGGATCAAAACTTCTTAAACTGTCACATTTTTATTAGTTTCATACATAAATTGTGCCTACGTTATGTTACCCTCCATAGTATAACTATTGTTGGAAAATATAATCCAAAACACAAAGATAAAAGCTTGTAAATTACGAACGAAGAATAAATAATTATGACGGCCTGAAATACGTACGAAAAGCTTTCCTAAAAGCGATATTTATTCGCTCTTCTATGCGAGATTGCTATGGTATAATGACCTGGTCGGTCCTTTTGAGAACCGATGCTCTATTTTGCGTGTCGTCTATTACAGAAGCTCCGTAATAATTATTTTGACATGCTTGCAAAATTTGAAGTCAAATGGATATCATTTGGTTCACTTGGGGAGAAGGTTTCATTTTGAAAATCCGGTATTTAATTATTTGGATTAATTGCTCATTTGGGGAAAACACGCTCTGATTGGCGATCTGAAGATTTCGTTGGATTTGTAATATTATTTATGACCTGTACAGACAAGGATGTCTCGAGCCTTCAATAAGCGGGTCAGAACCCGACTCTTCCAGATCGGACAACTCGTACTCAAGCGAGTCTTCCCTCACCAAGAGGAATATAAAAGAAAATTCGCGCCGAACTGGCAAGGACCGTACATGGTCAGGAAAGTACTCTCAGGAGGAGCCGCAGTCCTAGCCGAGATGGACAGACAAGAGTATCCTAAAGCCATCAATGTAGACACGCTCAAGACATACTACGTTTTGGATTCCATTTTCTTGTAATCGCATTATTATTTCCTTGTAATCGTACTCTGTAGTAGAATAGGAGAAAACAAGTCATCTATGTAATGAACTACGCAATGACCTGACTTCCCCACAGTGGGATACGTAGGCCGTCCATATCGGACCCGGTCGCTTTATTAGTGAAATCAAAACTCAATTATTTTATTCCGAACTACGTTCGATCTAAATTCCTGCTGCCACAGGATACGTAGGCGCTCTCGAGCTCGGTCGTCATAAAAGAAAAATCAAGAAACCCTTAGGAAACCATAGAGACAATAAGGCAGGAAAAGTCAACAGGGTCAAGCCTGTAAGGTTCATCACAAGAATCAGACAGCATCAACCTTACACTGGGGCAGAATTTTTAAGGTTATCAGAAACATTTCAACCAGGAAAGAGACAGAGTAAAGCAATACACTGGGGCAGAACTTTTGAGGGGACCTTAAAAATTTCGGCATAGCAAGACAAAGCAAGGTTCGCTTAGAGCAAATCCTGAAACCGGGAGCAGAATTTTGAGCAAGATCTCAAAAATTTTATCAGTGTGAAAGTCAACAATCATACCTCTGGGAAGGATCGAAAGACCTTGTTCGGAGAAAACACACGTCATGACACATAAAAAATGAAACAAACATTCATTTTAAGGAAAAAGCAACATACATTTTGTAAAGTTTTTACTGTGAATTTTCAAAAAAAAAAAAATATAGCGTAATTACATCCCAGAAACATCTCTTGAAATACCGAGCCGGACGAGACGACAACGACGCTAATCGGCTTCTTAGGAAACTCACGATTTTGTATGGATGCAGGTTTTTCTTTTTACAAGACAGCAGGCATACCGCCAACCGGTTTACTCACAAGAAAGGCGAAAGGCAAAACTCAGCCCAGCAGAGAAGGACTAAAAAGGTCACGAAAAAAAATGGGTAATAAAGACACATCTGGCCGCAAGGGTCGGAGAGCGAATGAGCGTAAAGACAAATCCGACAAAAAGAGTCACACCAAGAGTGAACAACAAATATATATCAAACCAAGAGGGTCACAATTGATTAGCATAAGGATAGAATGTTACACCTCAGAAAAATACACCTCGAAAAATTCCCCGTTGATGCATATTGAATAGACTAACGAAGGACACGAAGTATTCGATATTTCAATAAGTAAGAGATAGCATTTGATGACCCTGATTGAGATTTCAAAGACATTCGAGGTAAGAGAAGAAAGTCTGCCAAGGAAGGCAAGGTATACGCTAAGTATCGGAAGAGATTTACGAGTAACAAGCTAATGATGATTTAATAGTGTTTTGGAGAAGAGTTACAACGTCCCTTAGATTGTTAATGAGGTGTTAAACAAGTATCAAGAAGGTTCCATAAGGATTGGGGATCAAACGAAGTGACGAGAACAAGATCAGAGAAAAGATGGGTTATACGGTCACTTATGCGGACCGTATAATGTTATACGGTCCGCATAATGGTCCACAGAATCGTCACAGTGAAGGTCCCTCACTGATGGGATTATACGGTCACTTATACGGACCGTATAAAATTATACGGACCATATAATGTGCCGTATAATGGTCACAGAAGCGAGATGTTGAAGGGGCGATTTCACAGTCACTTATACGGACGGTATAAGTTTATACGGACCGTATAAGTGTCCGTATATTTTCCCGACAGATCAGATTTTTAAGTTATTAAAAAGGGGACCAAGTTCATTATTTCATTTCATTTTTTTTACCCCACACTTCAAAAACTCTCTAGAACCCTCTCCACTCTTCATCCATAAGAACTCAAGAGAAATTTATGATCAACTTCATCAAACAAAGAAAACCAAGTGTAAGAAACTCATTAGAGATCATCCAAGTCAAGAAATTTCATTGGAGGTGAACTAGGGTTTTGGCTCAAGTGAAGTATTTCCACCCAAGCGTCATTCCTACACCATCTAAGGTAAATTTTATGGTATTTTGATGTTGTTTAAGGTATTGAGAAGTTGAAACACTTGGATTGTAGAAGAATATAGAAAATGGGTCATGAATGTGGGAATAGTGTCATTTTTGAGTAAAAGCTTGGATTGAGTCATGATTCTTGATGTGTTGTGATTATGGTTATGTTATAAATGATGTTAAGAACATGGGATAGACATTGTATATGAATTAATGTAATCGTGTGCTATGACCATGGATATGGATTATTGGAAGTGAATTGAGAAGTAAGGATAATGTAGGTGAATAAAGACTATTGTTACGATGTTGTAAATGTTATTATTGATGTTTGGGAGTTGATATATGATATGGAGGAAGTCGTATAAATAAAGGAGATGCTGCCCCATTTTCTCTAGCTTTAGTCATGTATGCTAAGCTGCCGATTTTCTAATGATAGTATAACTCTAATGAAGGTAGAAACGTGAGCATTGAAGGAGAACGTGCAAGTGATAGAATAGTTGAACGGAAAGGTATGTAAGGCTAACTCTTCTTTCATAAGGCATGGTTCCTTGGCCAAATATCTAATCTTCTATAAGCCTATGATGTCCTCCAAATTATTCTATCTTTAAGAGCTCCTAAGCTCATGATTCTCGATATGTTACGATAGTACTAAATTCCTCCTATGATGAGAATCCTCTAAGGGTAGATGTAATGAACGACGATAGTAATGATGCTAAAGATGCTTATGGGCTTTTATGTATATGTGCCTATGTATGGCTATTATGAAACCCCGAGCTTATATGGCCGGGTAGAATATATATATATATATATATATATATATATATTGCGCGCGCACCACTGCAGTTGGGTACGGATAACCCTGAGCCTTGGTAGGGCCAGGTATGTATACTCACCGAGCCTTGCCATGGACGGGTATGTGAAACACCGAACCTTCACGGTCGGGTATGCTATGTGCATGATATGGATATGTATACGATATGAATATGAATATAAATACGAATATGCTATGAATACGAAAATGGATACGAAATGTAAATCAGTACGGATATGAATACGGATATGGGTATGGATGTATGTACACAATCACGCATTAGAAATGGGAAGTCCCTATGAAAAGCAAGTAAGTGTTTATGACGATGATATTACTATCTCCCATCTTATTCTATTTCTTATGTTGCTTATTATGCTCCTATAATGATGTTGATCATGCTTTACATACTCAATACATTCTTCGTACTGACGTCCTTTTGTTTGTGGACGCTGCGTCATGCCGGCAGGTAGCCAGGGAGACAGGCTTGATCCATAGCTTTATTACTCAGGGACTACATAGCGGAGCTCCATTTCATTCGAAGCTACAGCTTTTGGTATTTATTCTTTTGTGTACATATTTATGGGCATAGCGGGGTCCTGTCCCGCCTATATGATATGACATACTCTCCTTAGAGTCTCGTAGACATGTGTATATGGTTAGATGTATTTGGCCTTATCGGCCTATATTTGGATATCATTTTGTTAGCCTCGTCGGCTTATGTACATCTATACGGGCATTGTTATTGATGATGATATATATGTGTTGTTGCCCAATGGAGTTAGTATGAATAATGGATGGAAAGTATGATTTAGCTATGTAGCTCACCTAGATGTAAATGTGAAAGTATGGTAAGAGGTGCCTGGGTGGGTTAGCACCGGGTGCCCGTCGCGGCCCTCCGGTTGGGTCGTGACAGTATGTAATTTGATATAGGGTTCGCCTATCGAGGTGAAAAAGGTAGGTGCCCACGTGGTCCTAACATAGGTTGTGACAATCGGAGTCTAAACCGACTAAACTCTAAATCCAACGAAGCACATACTTGGTCTACAATGACCCACTTTCCTCTAACAAGGTTCCCTTATTCCATTCGTTATTTTGAATTCCAAAATGATCCATATAACTCGAATAGGTTTAAGCCTCATCTCTGATTCACTAAATTAGAACATCTCCATTGTCTAACCTAAACACACCTAACCATTCAAGCAACTATACCATCAACTCAACTGGATAACAACACCGATAAATAACAAAACTCGCCAAAGCTACACAACAAGTACAAAGGCTCTTAGCCTCAATTTGATACTGGACATAACTCTTAACAGTTGCTTCGTTACTAGAATCTCACGCTCGTAACAGTCACAAACACATTCTCATAAGCATGCCAGATACCAATTATTTCCTTCTTAGTGCTCAAGAATTTTCTATCTAAATCCTTTTTATCACGACTCAATTCCATGTACACAATAAGTACCAATACCAATCCCCTTAAGGATTCGGATTCTCTATGCTTTATCACAATATCATCCTTTTAGTACTTACTATCAACTTCTCTTATCTACCACACGCAATCACTATACTTGTCGAATCTGGTAATCCCTAGCGAACTTACACTCGTCCTCGCATACCAATACTAAAAACTTAACCATTGCGAAAACATTGGTCTGCTCTAAGTTCACCCGTGCCACGCATACTATCACAAACCTTATCGAAGTCGAAACCTTCTTCCCAAGCTAGAACTGAACTAGGCCACGCATTTGAACCGAGATAATACCTCTCATGCCATACCACCACATAATGTACGAGATCAAATGCACGAGAACGAGTGTTCGCCGTTCGAGGGAGGATAAAACAAGGATACACAGACACCACTTGGAATTGCTTAGATACCAATTGAACCCGCCGAGATACCAATTTGACTAAAGTAGTACGAATAGAAAGAATGACGAGAGTTTTTCCCAAAATGCCTCATAGCCTCTCGCGGAGGGTACAGACGTCTCCGTACCATTCCACGAGACTCTACTATACATTTGCTATTATACCTAGTAGACCGGTAACCTAGGCTCTGATACCAACTTGTCACGACCCAATTTAGGATCGCGCGGGCACCTACCTTTCCCTCCTCGGTAGCGAACCCTTAATAAATAACACAGTAATCAAGTAAAGACAATTTGAATATTCCAATAACTAAGTACGATTAACGATCGAAATCAATTACCTAATAAACTCCAATATTGAAAGTATTTACAACCGTTAAATAAATAAAGACTCTTTTCAAGTCCCCACAACCTCGTCTAGACTAGTACAAGAGCGACTAAATAAATTGGATCACAACAGCACTATAAGACCCAATCTCCGTCCCTGAATGAAATGGGAGGAGACCTTCAGATTAGGCTCCGCGCATCTCCAAACACGTTGCAATCAATCACCTGAAACACTCTACACCCGAAAAGGGTGAAAGAAACGATATCGGTACAATCAATAGTCTTGAGTAAGTATCATAGGCCGACAATGGTTAGAAACACATATCAGTAAAAGAAGTCACAAATAAACATGATCAGCAACTAAATCAAGTCCTACACTATTTACCGCACAATATGACACCAAGACCCTTAACTCATTCACCTTTCGCTAATAACCACAAGCCAGATCCACAATAATATAACGACAATCATATATCATTATTACGATTCGTTTTTAGTGTAGGAGTCGACTCTTCACTATGATAGCTTTAGTCTACATCCTTTAGAGGCCAAACATACAACTGATCCTACGAACGATCCACAAGACAAACCAACTAGTAAAAGTCACAGATCATCGAAGACAAGTATACATCATTGCCTAAGTAGCATTTAATCCCAATTGTGCCAAGTCTCAATATATCAATCCGAATCCAACATCACAAGTAAACACCAAATCATCTCAAACAAGCCATAATGCAATGCAATGATGTATGAATGTAATGCAATGTCATGCCATTATTGTGTACACATGTACTCCGGATGGAAATATCGACATCTCGGTAGCATAACCCAGTGTGACTCGCGAAGTCTAAGTGCCACCAGTCCCGGATCTTTCCCTAATAGACAGACCGGACCCCGGATCTTTGCCTACGGGAGGTTGTCACCGGCACCACTCTGGGGGACCCGCGGAGTTCATGTACTCACTCAATCAATGATTCCGGAACTAACACCGGATATCAGCCATCTCACGTCACTTAAGTAAAATTGAGCCAAGTTCATCAAAGTGTTCCTTCAAGTATCATCAGTATCTCAACAGTATATCATGAAAAATGAGAGTGCGTGCAATGCATGTATCATAATCAATTGTCATGCTCAATATCACAAGTACTAACAATGATACGCTAACAATATATCCGAATCACAAACACCAACAATGGGTGCGCCAATAATAAATTCAAATCACAAACACCAACAATGAGTGCGCCAACAATATATCCGAATCACAAAAACCAACAATGAGCGCGCCAATAATATATCAGAATCACAAACACTAACAATGGGTACGCCAACAATATATCAGAGTCACAAGTACCAACATGGGTACGCCAACTAAATATCAAAGTCACCAATACCAACATGGGTATGCCAACACTATTATCAGTATCTACACAGGTCATACGGAATTCTGTCCACGTATCAACATCAAATTAAGGTACCACCATAACACAAACAAGTTGTAACAACAATTCACAATACTAATTACTTACTCGTGGCATCAAGCCAACACAATAGATCAAATCAGTCACAAAAGAATATTACCACTCTTCCTTTATTAGCCTATTAGCTTAGTATAAGTAAATTCACCTCCTACTCATAAGGCATTCATTCCTACTCAGTCTAGAACTCAATCGCAACCGTTGGTACATTTTATCCTTCCATTTATCAACTAGATTCACTATTAATAGCATAACACACTTAATTACATATTCCGGAAATTATCATCATGAGACACAGAAAATAGGTATCACTCACTACTCCCAAGTCACATAAAATCCACCAATACTCACGAAAACCAAATCAAGCATCCTAAAGAATCTACAGGCCACAAGCCCGAACATACAAATCACACAACAATACCATCTTAGGATTCCATCTCAAATCTCCGATTCCTACACGTGCATTCTCCATTACTTCTAATACATGAATATGAAAAACTAACCGGAGTCTACCGAAAGGGAAGCTGTAACCTACCTGGCACCGAATAGGTGCCACAAACCCACATCTTGTTTCATCTTTCGAAGTGTCTCCAAACAATCAAACTCTATCACATATGAATTATATGTAAGAAACTATGAATAATGATACCCATAATGACTATATTCTATTCGGGTCAAAAATCCACTCTTTAATTTAGGAAAACGGGACTCAAGGGCAAAACGAAAATTTTATGACCAAAATACCAAATTCAATACCAAAGGGTTAAAACCCATTACTTTAATCATAGGAATATTCAATTAATTCTGAATCATCATTAATGTGAAAACTCCCAAATTTGGGTCTAAGAACCCTAACTTTAATCCCACAATTTTATCACTAAAATGGAAGAAACATGTTTACATAGTTTATAATCATCAAATCCATGCTTAATAAAGCTAACCCAACCAATAATATAAGATTCTAAATCCAAGAACTTATTAGGGAGAAAACCCCTAAAAACCCTTCTTTTAATCTTAAGCTTTTTATGGAAAATATGAATCTAGCTAGTTTTTTCCCCACATATGCAAGCATATTCAACATTAATCTTACTATTTAGGAAGATTCTGGGAACGAAAAATGATTTATAACTTAACTCAAGAACCCATTTGAAGACCCATTAGATTCTATGGTTTCTAGATTATGCTAGATGATTAAGAGAGGTTAATGAAACCATGATGAGGTAGGAATGTTACCTTAGGGAAGAAATCACTTGAAAACCCTCCAATTCGCCTCCACAAAGCTCTCAAGTCTGAGTAGAAATAATGACTAGGATTTTGGGGTTTTAAACTTATAAAAACTGCTCGTCGACCACTCTGGTGGTCACCCTTACCGCTCCAGCGGTACCGCCCCAGCGGCTGTGCAAACCGCTACAGCGGTCAAGGCCAGGAACTCAACTTACCATTGCAGCGACAACCACACCGCTACAGCGGTGCTGCCACAGCAGTCCTGGTGCCGCTGCAGTGGACATCAGGCACTAGAAACTTTTCCCAAGTTTCACAATTTCATCCCAAAATTTGACAATCACTCGAGGCTCGAAACACACAAGCCAGATACGCAGACATACATAAAACGCACTACGAACTCACCCATGGCCTCGAATTTCCCAATGAAAGTTTCGTTGACCAAATCAACTCTAGGTCAAATGGTTTCCGTTTAAAGTCACATTCCTAAAGGGTGTTCCAAGACTCAAAACGATGCCTAGGAAGCCATGAAAATTATCTTCTTGAGTCCAAATAGTTCTAACGAGACTCAAGAAGGGATCAACATGGGAAAAAATGGAATAATCACAGTAATGATAAAAATGGGTCGTTACATCTTAAGTATAAAAAATTTAAAAAGAAAAACCTAAAATTAGTTTGAGGTTTTCTGATTTCTAAAAAGTTTGTTTCTTTCTTGTTTTTTTCGAGTCTGTGTGGCTGAGTGTGCTTTTGAAAGCACCAAAGGCTTTCAAGTCTAATTTTTGACCATGGCTGCACTTTAAAAAGGTAACGTTTTATACTTTTTGCTTATTTTGTTATTGTTTAGTAGTTGGTTTATATGATAGTAGCCTGTTTGGTGTTAGTTTGTTGTTGGATTACTTTTTGGTTCAACTAAGTGACAATGTGCTGCTTGGGTAATGTTTAAGGTTTACTAGCTTGTTTCGATATGGAGATTACTTCCCTTATTTTCAAAGTACATGTTTAACATTAATAAACAGTTGGTGATATAGACTGAATATATGAGTTTTAGATAATGTGTAGATGTTGTGCTATAGATATGGATGAGCAGCTTGTTGTGTGTTCTATTAGATAATTGAAAATTCCTGTTTGGCTGTTCCAACCTTAAACATGACAAGAATATGATAACATGAGCCATAATAGTAATTTAGTGAACCTTTAAATCTGTGCTGATCCTATTTGAATGTAATAGAATGCTAAAGTACTGTGATGATCTACTTTAAATTATTTAAGGCAATTGCCTTTTTCTTGGATGAGACCATGTTAAACTTGATTCTTCAATCTGCTTTCATAGGCCTGTATGCTTTGTCTATGTCAATTAGAAAGCATGAGTTATAATTGGGATAAAAATAAAAGATCGTAATTAAACTAAGGTAAGGTTTAAGGCATCTAGGCATACTTATAGGAGTCTTTGATGTGTTTAAGGTATTAAAGTAAGGTCAAGAAGGGCCTGTTTGCATCTGAGTGGGTCTGAGTCTATATGAATTTGTTTGAATGTGTTTGGATTGGCCTAAAATAACTTTGAATAATTGTATGCTATACATTAAAGGTAATTTGAAACAACAACACCCTAGAATATGATATAGAAGGCTTAAAATGAAGGTTGGAATTAAGGTCCATTTATCTAGTAACAGGCTCCTAAATGGTTCATTAGAAGCTAATGTAGGTCCATCTAGTTGTAAAAATCATCTAAAATGAAACAGAATACTTAGATACCTCTAGGATGATTGTGTCCTATTTAATTCATTTGGACAGAGTTCAGTCCCGTCGTTCATGTTATCAGACCCTCTCTTTTCATATCTGATTCATGTTTGAGTTTTCAAAAGAAGTCTAAAGGGATTTAAAAAGATAATCAAGTCCTAATGTGCTCTTGATTATTGAAGATGATTAATCAACTGGTAAAAAGGAGTTGTTTGAGTCTAAAGGCTAGTGCTAAGTCTAAACTTAAGCTTTTAAATGATTAAAATGTTCAAACCTTCTCAAAGTGTTAATGTCTAAAAAGGAATTCAAAATAGTGTTGCATGGCTGAGACCATAGGCTGAGTTGATTAAAACTGCTTACTCACATAGCCAACTAGGAGTTTAGATGAAGTTTGGTTTAAGGGCTATGTCAAACTAGTCCTAACCATAAGGTCTTAATTATTGCCATTAGGCATGAGGATAAGGTAAAGGAGTTGAGGTTGCCCTGGGTGAGTAAAAGGTGAGCTTAGGTATGAAATGGAGGTAGTGACCAATGGGGCCTTTGATCCCTTTTTACTGAAAGTAAGACTCAGGAGAGGGATGGGGAGGTGATGATCTCACTCTATCCTGTTTTCTCTTTCAAGACCCTGAGATTTCTTTGTTTCCTAAACCTTGTTCTCATAATTGTGGGATTCGCAGAGATATTGGTATTGGTCAAGGATAGTTTGCCATGCCTTGGGGGATCCTTGAGATTTCGTGCTGTTTAAAGCTAAGTTAAAACAAAGGGTAAGGGTCTATCACATTTCTGCCATAATTAAAGGGGTTAAAAACTACTATCAACTAAGTTTAAGGGTAAGCTATTCATCAGGGCCTAGATCCATGTTCTCAGAGTCTAACTTACTTGCTTTCCTGTTTGCTTTAGAATAAATATGTTAAAAAAACCTGTATGATACATATATGTGTGGTCCTGTCTGTGTTTTGCTAGACTTAGTTTGAATTTAGGCAGAGAATACTTTAGCTAACAAAAGATTAGTGAGAGTCCTTACTGCTGAACTTGAACTGTTGCATTAGGCTTTAATATTATTTTGTAGTGTAAATTTGGATTGAAAAGGTAAAGTTGTACCCTATCTAGTAAAGTTTGATTCTATGCTGTTGGTGTGCTTTAAAGTCCTGTTATGTTAGGAATTATGGAATGGAATAGCTGAATATTGAGTTTGTGTTTTAAAAAATGAATACTGATAAGCTGAAATTTGGCTAATGTTGTTGTTTGAGGATGTTGTTGGTACTCTTGAAAACAGTTGAACCACTTGGCATAAGATGGGCTTTTCAAGACACCTCAAAGAAGGGGCAGGGAAGAGGCAGGCTTAGCTTGACTCATAGTACCTACTCTCCAAATGAGGGGTGTCATGACCAGCCTATGAACCATGGGGGGCATTCCTGTCATGAGGGTGCATTGGCCTTCCCTAAAACTCACCATTTTATCCAAGGGTTGGAAATAGAAAAGGGGTAGGAAGATTGACTTATTTAAATGTCTAAAGGGAACATAGGAGGTTAAAAGAGGAAATTGGTTACTTTAATAGGGGGATTCTGCTTTCATTTTCTAAGAAAAAATGGATTAGTTTAAGGTTGTTGAATGTTGATAATAAGTGTCTTGTTACGAGTTAAAATCCTGAGTTGCTAAGAATTGTGATTAAACATCATGACATTCCTTTTTCTGTGAGACTTGGTGACATGCATACCTGGTCTTGGTGACATGCATAGCTGGTTCTTATTTCTTTATTTCAAGTAGCAACTTACCTGAAATCCTGTTGTGAATGTACTCTTACTACTGTTTGACCAAAACAAAGGTTTATTTCTCTGTTTCTTTCTTGGGAATATAAAGTTGTACAGTTTCAGTCCATTTAATGTTGTTTAGTCCAGACCTCTTGGTTTTCCAATCCTGTTGTAGTGATCATAAGCTATAGAATTTCTTCTTTTTGTCTACATCCTTCTACTGTGCTTCTGTAATTACATTAAACAGTTCTTATTTCCTGTTATAAGGTCTGTTAACATATGAAGTTGATGAATCACTTATTTGATGTGTATAAGAGTTAAAGTTAGACTTTAATTAACTTTGGTTTTGTCCTTGAATACTGTTGTAAGGGACAAAGTTTAGTTAAATGAATGGAATAACCTTGAGGTCTATAACTAAACTCATAGAGTGGGGATACACACAGAGTAGGTATAGGTTAACGAAAAGGAAGAGGAATATACACAAGGTATACACTTGGTATACACCTTACATGTGTATATCATAAGTATACTATGTATATATAGGAGAATAGGCTAGTCATAGGTAGCATGTATATATGAGTAAAAGAAGATGGTTTGTTTGTATCGCCTATTTGACTATGTATCTTGAAGCTGTTATGTTTATTTTTATACATCATTGCATTATCACATCTGCCTCAGTCTCTCTGTCATGACTTTTAAGTTTACTTTTAATGTTGTTTGCTTTTAAATTACTTCCTATGTGGTGATGCTTGTGCATAACTTTCGGGCTCTGATTGTATATTATGGCAAGACTGGGTTTTGAGAGTTTGAGGTGGTTTGGGGGATAGGTCTAGCCACTCCCTGATATCCAGCCATGCCTAGGGTTTGTGAAACCCCTTGGAACTTGTGCGGTGTCGGGAATAAGGGTGGTGACAAACTTTTCCCTCTGGAATGGTATGATCTAGAGTTTTCAGTTGTGCACTTGTAATCAAATTGAATATATATGTATATATGCGTATAATTATGCTAGTAATAGGTTCATCAAACATAGACTAATTCGATTCCTTTTCTTTTCCCCCCTTTTCCTAATGCATGGCCATTCGGGCCAGAGTCCAACCGGCCTGTTGGGCCAAAGGCCCAATAGGAAATTTTCTTTCAAAACTGTTATGTCCTAAAAGAGAAAAGGGAAGCTAATATTATTGAAGGCCCAGTCATGGGTGAGAATGGCATGAAGGCCCAACCATGGGTAAAAATGGTCCATTAGGGGTTTGGTACACCCCTAACTTATTCCTCTTTCTTTAAATTTCGTTATGATGTTTCCTTTGATTAAAGTGTCGTATTTGTATGATTGTAAAACAAAACTCACATTATTATTTGAATCATTTATGGTTTGGACAAGGGATCTTAGGTAAATGGTATATATGCCGTTTAGTTCGACCTTAGGCCCCCTAATGTGATTTTTTTTTAAAAACCCGAATTAATATAAATGTTTTGTAAAAGAATAAAAAATGGCTAAAATCAGTAAGGGAAATGAAAATGATTAGTTTTCATTTTACTAAAATATTATATATGTTTATCATTTTTCCTAAGCAAAGAAAACCAGGATTGACTTTTTTAAAACTAAATAGATCATTTTTTTCCAGTTGTAAATTCAGTTTTCAAAAGCTCTTTTTTAGTCCAGGCGAAAAAATAGGCTTCAAAATGCGCGTAAATGATATGCTTTTCAAATACCAGAAATAAGTTCTTTTGGACTAAAAAATTAGGCAGAAAACTATTTCTAGATTTATGCATATATAGTATGTTTATATACCAAAACATACATGTTTTTTGGGTTCAATTCAGACAAAAAATTGAGATTTTTGAGGGCTAAGGCCCAACTTAAAAATCACTTTTTTAGGCCCAACTTAATCAATTTTTTCAGAAAGAGATAAGAGAAAATATGTTTTGGACTGAGCCCAGTAAGTAATTAAAAATAAGACTTGGGCTAAAAAACCCAACAGACCTCAACCATTTTTTCAGAAAAAAGGGAACATAAGTTTGGGCCAAAGCCCGTGTCAAAAACATTATTTCTTAGGTTATAAACAATTTGGTTTTAAAGATAAAATTCAAAGACCAAGTGTTAGTTGGGTATATAATCAAACTCTTGTAAATTAAATCCATGTAAACTATTGTAAATATAAAGTTTTAGATAAGGATGTTCTAAAAAAACGTATTAAACGGATTAACCCGAACCATGTATGAGCCAAGCATGAAAAAATTTATTCATCACACACTTTAAAAAGACTTTTTATCTTTACAAAAAAAACTACTACTATCCTTATATATCAAAGGAACTAATTTTACTCGGATATTATAAATTCGAACCTAAATAATTCAATTCTTAAAAAAAAAATGATATGCAAAATGACAGACTTTTTTTGGGAAATAAACACCAAATACACAGTTCATGCAAATACTTACACATTGGAATTCGAAGGTCAACCGTATAGTATGGATCCTTAATACTGGGGTGCCTAACACCTTCCTTAAGGGATCACCAGAACTCTTACCTAGAACTTTAGATTAAGAAGGATTCTTCACGGTGTATGAATAAACCCTTCAAAAGCTGATTTTCCTAATTTCCTAAAAATTAGGTGGCGACTCTTTTAAAATAAAGTCTGAAAGAGCACCAATGATGTAGCTTTTTCGAGCGCTAACCTTGCCCGCGAAAATGCGAACCATAACGATAAGTAACGTGATTATAGCGAAATCTTCTCATGTTGTACGTCCGGTTAAGACCTAAGACTTGCCGGATGGCGCAGGAAGTGATTTATAAGATGATGGAGTACTTTGAAGGATAAGTTTGTGCATGGTAGTGTATCCGTATGTGCTTTAACTCACAAAACAGTTTCATTTTAATTTTTTTTTTTTAAATGGAGCCACAGGTTGGATGATGACAGCTCAGATGTCAAACCCCACGGTGTAACTGGTTAAGAATTTAACTGCAGTGGGCATAAAATGCATCACTATAATTTTGGACAGAAGAGAGCCTAAGGGCAATATACCTAGGAGTCAGAAACATTTGATATCACCAAAGATGTGTTTTTTGTACAACTCATGTATATGACTAAGAGATATGATGTACTAAATGAGAACCAAGAGCAACCGATCTTGAATTTTAGGGAATGATTTTAATTTGTTCAGATTTATTCACATCAGAACCAGAAAGTACTATGTTAGTAAATTCCTATAAGAAGCAGTTATTATTATGAGAAAAAAGATATGACAGTTCCCTCTTCGGTTATGTGACTAAGTATGACAGTTCCCTCTCAGGTTATGTGACTAAGTGTTTACCCCGGATGTTTATAGTCGGATATGATTTTGAAGTGTATAGAAAGTTCGGGGTTAGTTGTTCCAATTTTTTTCGTTTAAGATAAATGAAATTTCCCTAAGTGTGATTCATGTCTATAGTTCAGAAAAGATAGTATACAACCATACAATAGTGTCGGATGATGAGGGAGTCAGAAAGAACCTTATGCTTCACTTTAGTATTCAAAGCGGAATAAGAGAATATGATGCTAGCAGGTGTTTAACAGAAGAATACTAATTCAGAGCAGAATAAGAGAATATGATGCTAGCAGGTGTTTAACAGAAGAATACTAAGTAAGATTTGAGTAGATACAGTGAATTAGCAATTTTCAACAGAGTTAGTAGAAGTACGATTTGATTTACTTAGTCAAGTTAACACTAGTTAGTAGGTATCCGTTTGAATACACCGAATGTGCGTTAGAACCCAAAGGGTTTAAGTTAAACTTAAAGGATAGTGATAGTGGAAGAAGAAATCAGCTAAGTTGTAAGGAAGCAAACTACAGAAGAATATCCGTTAAGAGTTATCGAAAAGGGGTTCCCTAAGATTGATAGTGTGAACAGAGTTAAATCATTAAGATTGTATATGATAGTTGTGAATACATTAGTTCCCAATCCATGTAAGTAATTAAGTTTCCCTAGTAAGAAAGATTGCTCAGAAGTGAGTTGGAAGATGAGTCGTCAGTGACGTAAAGTGCAAAGAATTACATAAGATAAGGAAAGTTGTTTGGATCCCAACAAAAGAGGCAAGTACAAGACCTTAACCTTTGGTCTAGGAGGGATATGTGAAAATCATCAGTAAGTCCAGTTGGACATTTGAAACCCAAATAGTTAGCATGGGATATGAAGAACAAAATGATATAAACGCTACTAGGAATCGGCCTGTAAGAAACACGGAGTGTGTAGAATGATCATTGAGCTTAATTATTATTGATAAATCGATCACAGAAAAGCTATCAGATCATGCCCAGTTATGTGTCACAAAGGTAGTGTTATTACACGAGACTCTAATCTTTAGGGTAATAGTCAAAGATATAGCACACGTCAGTCTTATAAGTATTTCAGGAAGTATCTTAGAAAGAAATCAATTATGGATAGTTTAGCTCATGTCGAGGAAGATAAGAGAACTATGGTGAAAGAAGTCCGCCGCTTAGCAAATCTTAGAGTACTTTTGGACTCCGAAGATGGTGGAGTTATTATTCAAAACAGGGTCGAATCCTCCTTAGTAGCTGAAGTGAAGGAGAAACAATTTAGTGATCCCTACTAGTTGTAGCTGAAAGAGGGTAGGGGGATTCACAAGCATAAGATGACGGCTTTTGAACAAGGGGCAGATGATGGTACTTTGAGGTACCAAGGCAGATTATGTGTTCCAAATGTAGATGGTCTCAGAGTGGGAATTATGCCAGAAGCTCATAATTCCATGTACTCTATTGATCCTGGTTCCACTAAGATGCATCATGACCTCAAGAAGATGTATTGGTGGAACGACAAGAAAAAGAATATATCAAATTTTGTGGCCAAGTTTCAATTTGTCAGCAGGTAAAAGCCTAGCACCAGAGGATGGGTGGTTTGGCTCAGAGCATAGAAATTTCTGTTTGGAAATATGAGATGATTAATATGGATTTCATAATAGGTTTGCCTCGCTCTTTTCAGAAGTACGATTCGATTTGAGTGATGTGTACTGACTCACCAAGTCAGCGCACTTCTTGCTAGTAAAGACCACAAATTCAGTAGAAGATTATGCCAAGTTGTACATTCAGGAGATCGTCCGATTGCATGGACTCTAATGTCCATCATTTCAGATCGTGGAGTTCAGTTTACAGCGAACATTTGAAAATCCTTTCAGAAAGTATTAGGCACAAGATTAAACCTAGCACAGCTTTTTATCCTCATACGGATGGCCAAGCGGAGCGCACTATTTAGACACTTGAGGATATGTTGAGGCATGCGTCTTTGATTTTAAATGCAATTGGGATGATAACTTACCTCTCATTGAGTTTGCCTATAACAATATCTATCACTCTAGTATCAAGATGGCACTGTTCGAAACTCTGTATGGGAGCAGGTGTAGATTGTCAATAGGTTAGTTTAAAGTTGGCGAAGCAGAATTGTTAAGACTAGATTTGGTTAACCGGGCTATGGAGAAAGCCAAGTTAAGTCAGGATCATTTGAAAACGGCTCAGAGTTGCTAAAAGTCCTATTCAGACATACGTTGTAGAGATTTGGAATTTTAGGTTACTGATTGGGTGTTCTAGAAAGTTTCACCTATGAAAGGTGTTATGAGATTTAGGAAGAAAGGAAAGCTTGGTCCCAGATACATTAGGAAGTATAGGATCCTACAAAGGATCTGGCAAGTAGCTTATGAGCTAGAGTTGCCACCAGAATTGGCAGCTGTACATCCAGTATTTCACATATCTATGTTAAAGTAGTTCATGGAGGACCGGTCTCTGGTTGTTCCTATAGAGACACGAGAGTTAAAGATAGCATGTCTTACGAGGACATTGTAGTGGCTATCCTTGATCATCAGGTTTTCAATGTTGAGAACTAAGGAGATCGCTATGAAGAAATCAGAAAGTGCAGAAGCTACGTGGGAAGTTGAAGAGGATATGAAGTCCAGGTATCCCCATCTCTTTGAAGAGCAAGCAGAACATATTGAAGGTAACTAACATTTTCATTTAGACCTTATATTATAATCTCAGTATCGTTCAGTATTCAGTCAGTCCAGTATTCAGTTAGCTCAGTATTCAGTCAGTTTAGTTGTCATACAATTCCGATAATCATGTATTCATTCGGTTCAGTATGCATTTGTTCATATCACTTTAGTGATCACGTGTCTCAGCTAGTCAATTTCAGGTAGCTTAGTTACTGAGTAAACTACGTCAAAGTTTTCGTTGGGTGTCATAGTTAGTCACAATTATAGTAAAGACAATCATTCGAGGACGAATGATCCCAAGGGGAAGATAATATAACACTCCATAAATTTAGATTAGGTGTGGATGTGTTAAATGAGTATTAATTGGACATTTTAAAGATGTGAAGTCCTATCGGGATGAATATGGGTGGAAATAGTTGTTTTGGAATCAAGACGGATAGTGAGGTACATAAGATTTGATAAAATCGACTAAGCTTTCGATAGCTCTGTCTTGCAGCCTGATTTTGTGAAATTCTGTTGGGAATTTAAGAACACTTAAAAAATGAAGTTGTAGCGCTTTGAAATACCTTTCCAACGGTATAGGGTGGAGCCCAAACGGAACTGTGTACAAAGAGTTATGCCCATATTACTGAAGTCAATGCAGTAGCACCCTTGCGTCGCAAGGGTGGTGCAAGCAGAAGCCTTCTCAGACCAAATTTTGCCCATGTACGACACCCTTTCTAGGTTACATATTTTACTATATATTTAAGGTCGGGGTTTATTTTCCCAACTTCCTCAAACATGAAAAATGACCTAGAAGGATATAGAACTCGCCTCAAGCCTCAATGTCACGACCCAACCGGAGGGCCATGATGGGCACCCGGAGCTAACCCACCGGGCACCTCTCATCGTACATTCTCATTCATAGCTAGGTGAGCCACATGGCCTATTAACAATTATATGCCTCAATAATACCATTTCCAACGGCTAAACACTTTTATATATCAACGTCAAGAACTATGCCCATACACATATACACAAGCCAACGAGGCTGACAAAATAATGTACCAAAACATGAGCCAATAAGGCAAAAGACATCTACTATACATGACTGTCTACGAGCCTCTAAGAAGAGTATGAAACATCATCATAAGGACGGGACAGGGCCCCGCCATGCATATATATACACAAAAGAATAGTACCCACAACTGCAGCTCGGATCAAATGGAGCTTCTCTAAGCAATCTCTGTATAAGCAGCCTAAGGATCAAGTCTATCTCTCTGTCCACCTGCGGGCATGACGCAGCGTCCACAAGCAAAAGGACGTCAGTACATTATTCGTACTGAGTATGTAAAGCATAATGGAAGCATGAGAAATAACATAATATAGAAGAGTCATGGGAGGATAGAGCCATTTATACCTCTAGCGACGTTCATCGTATTTACTTACCCTCTTTCTAATGGGAACCTTCCATTTCATACACTTATACTTATAGTAGTATCATACCCGACTATAGAGGTTCGGTGTCTTACGTACCCGACCATAACAAGGTTCGGTGTTATACATACCTGGCCCTACCAAGGCTCAGTGTTATCCATACCCAACTGCAGTGTTGCGCACGCGATAGATATCATACCCGGCCATATAAGCTCGGTGTTCTTAATAATCATAATACATACGTATCCTCAACATTAACGTCGTTATCATTACTTCATTATATCCTTTCTTAGAGGATCAACTATTATAGAATGAGACCAATGGTATCATGAGATTATCAAGAATCATGAGCCTTAGTGATTTTAAGAATGAAGTCATCTTAGAAGACATTATGGAACTCATGTGAAGGTATATAGCAATGGGATCATGCCTTAATGAAAGAAGGGTTAGCCTTACATACCTCTTTGTCTTCTTTGCTACTTAACGTTCACTGCCCAAGCTTGAGAAATCTACATTTAAAAGGATTCATACCATGGTTAAGTCTTAGAGACATTCTTAAATTCAAACTAGAACAACTCATGAACTAACAAAAATTGGGCAGCATTTCCCCTATTTCATCGACTTCCACCATATCGCAAAACAACTCCCAAACAACCATAATAACATCCACAACATCATAATCAAGTAGTCATATTCAATTAAGTCTCAAAGTTCATTCTCACATTCAACTTACATCAACAACTTCACATCCACCCTTTGCAAAATTTTATACAACCCTTCCTTGTCACAATTAATACCCTTCATAGCAAGATTATGTCCATAGCCTACTAAGAATCATGACTCGAGGTAGTTTAGTACTCACAAACATCATGAAATCTACATATAGACCTCATCTTCTACTTTCTCCTTTCACCCAAGTTATTCAACAACTAAGCATTCTTAATAACATGAAATAAGCATGAAAACTAACCTTTTATCTCATAAGAATGAGCCTTGGAGCAAGTTATCAACTTGTATGAAAACCCTAGCTTCAATACCCAAGTTATTCTTGAAGTCTACTAACCCTAGTGAGCCTTCCAACACATGAATACCTTAATTCTTGATATTTGATCCTTGTTTTCTCTTGGGTTTTAGTGGAATATGCTTGGAGAAGGTTTTAGAGCTTTGGAGACTTAGAGAAAATGTGGGAAATGAAATAATGAACAAAGGTGGCCATATATAACTAAAAAGAATTCTGGCTCGACCCGGATATACGGCCAATTATACGGACCGTATAAATTATACGGTCCATATAATTGGACCGTATAATCCAACCAGAGGTCCACCCCAATCTGGAATTAATCTACGGCCTATTATATGGGCCGTATAAATTATACGGTCCATACAAATGGCCGTACATCTTGGAAATTCCCGAAACTCATTCTCGTCGACTCGTTTGACTTTCGGTCCTTATGGAATGTTACACCCCTCATCTTCATAGTAGAAGAACCTATAGTTTTCTAGCCGGGTATGCCCTTGGAATAGAGACCCGAGCACGAGTTTAGAGATAGGAAGTGTCTTACCCCGTGAACAAGAGTATCAGTATGCGTTTCGGGTAATTTACAGAGTTAGAAGTTGAGCGAATCAAGTCGACGCGATTGAAACTGAACCAGAAAACCTGCTGGACACCAGTCATCATCGACGGGTCGTCGACATGTACGACGGACCATCGACGTGCGGCGTCGATAGGGTTTCGCAGCCATGTATCTACAGGCGCAGGTCGACGGGCAAGTCGACGGACCGTCGACACGTCGACGGGCCGTTCACCCGGACCGCTGTAGCCTTTTTGGCTTTCAAGTATAAATAGGTGGTCCACGACCCAACTTGATATTTTCCTCCTTCCAAAAATCAGAAAACCCTAATATATTCTCTCCCAATATTTTCCATCATATTAGTGAAGATTTGACAAGACCCGGGCCCCTTAAACTCAAGATGGTGAAGAAAAAAGGTTGCTTCTAGGGTTTTTTTTAAGTTGTGGAGTTTAGGGAGTCAAAGTTGAAGTGATTCTTGGGATTCTTTACCCCTCAAGGTATGTAAATGATTTCTACCTTTGTATTTAAGTTGAGTATCAAGAGTTTTAGTGATTCTAAGTAAAGAGGGGGTAGTGGTGAAAGTGGTAAGTTGATAAAAGACAAAATAGTAGCGTAGGGTTATTTTAAGATATGATTGGGAATGGATTTGAATATATTTTGATATATAAGTGTTGTTATTGTTGTTATGGTTGGTTTTAAAGTGAATGAGGAGTTGAAGGGTTGTTAAGCTTATGAGAGAAATGTTGTCCATGATTCGTTAAGCTCTCTATGCATCTAAAGGAGGTTAGTAAGTGAAGTGCATAGTCTAATGAAGGTCTATGTTATCTTAATTGTAGATTTACAAGTCGAGAAGTAGGAGTCGGATGATTTGATATACGTCAAGGTACGTTAAGGCTGTCCCTTCCTTCTTTTGGTATGATCCTATGATATGATCCAATAAGCGAGTAAGCGAGTCCATATTACTCTACTCTTAGAAGCATTAGAAGTATTTCGGTTTTTTACATTTATGCACCCCGTTATGATTATTCCTTCTGTTCATGGGTCCAGTTTTATGTATACTGTTATTCATGCATTACATTTATTTATATATATATGTATGTTGACCCGTGACCAGAAGGCGTTATATACGCAAGTATCATATGTATATGGGGTATGAAAAGGAGTAGGCGTTATATACGCATTACCACCTGATCAGCTGGTGCACTATGATGATGATATGAGAATCGGGCTGCAAGTATCGCATCAATGTATATGATGATGGACGCAGAGAGGCCGATATGATATGAGAAAAGAGACAAGCGTTATATACGCGCATATACCAGGAGTTATATACGCACATATATATACAGATGTATGAACTTCATTGATAGGCATGAGCATGCATATTATGCGCCCACAGAGGCGTTGTCAGTTATACAGGTTTATGCAGATTCAGGCAGATACTAGTTCATACAAGTACATGCATTCAGTTATTTCAGCTTATAAGTTCAGATTTTATCCATGGTTCTCGTGTGTGTGTATATATATATATATATGATGTTGCTTTTATGCTTTACATGCTCAGTACATTATCTGTACTGACTCCCCGTTGCTCGGGAGGCTGCGTTCATGCCAGCAGGTACAGGTAGACAGACAGGTGGTCCAACTCAGTAGGACCTCTAGATCTAGAGTAGTCAGTACGCTCCATTCGATCCGGAGCTATATTCAGTTTTGATATGCCCTTTTAGATGTGTATGCATATAGGTATGATGGGGCCCTGTCCCGTCCTTTCTACAGCTTTCATTCCAGTAGAGGTCTGTAGACAGTTGTATGTATTAGTCAGATGATGTAGCCTTGTCGGCTTCTATTCGATTGTGTACAACATATGTAGCAGCCTTGTTGGCTTGCACTGTTCCATCAGCATATTTATGTATATAAAGATTGTTCAGCGTTCATGATGTCGTCTAATTATGAGATCAGTTTAAGCCATTTTATGGGCCCTTAATGTTCAGAATGATTCAGATATAAGTATAGGGGTGTTTGGTCGCTAGAGGTCAGACTCCCGTCACGGCTCATCGGTTGGGTCGTGCCAGAAGTGGTATCAGAGCAGTTCAGTCCTAGGGTTGTCTACAGACCGTGTCTAGTAGAGTCTTATTTATGGGCGTGTTGTGCACCACACTTATAACAAGTGGCTATAGGACATTTAGGATGATGTCATTCTTTCTCTCTTAGGTTGTGCGATAGAGCCATGTGTTAGGCGTTCGCCTTCTGATAATTTGTTATGATTTCAGCGATGGTATGCAGAGGACTTTGAGAGTTATGCATGTGGATGAGGTCGAGTCCGTAGAGTTGGCTTCATATAGGCTGCGTGATATTGCAGTACAGTGGTATCAGACTTGGGAGTTATCTAGGGGAGAGAATGCCCCTCCAGCTGTGTGACGAGAGTTCTCAGATGCTTTTATCCACCACTATTTGCCTCTTGAGGTCAGGCGAGCCCGAGCAGATAGATTCTTACGTATTGAGCAAGGCAATATGAGCGTCCAGGAGTATTATGTGTATTTTGATTCTATGGCCAGATATGCTCCAGCCATGGTGGATGAGATGGAGGATAGAGTTCATCGTTTTGTGGCTGGTTTAGGGCCACATTTGATTGATGCTTGTACGATTGCCGCATTATAGCCAGGCATGGATATCTCCAGTATACAGGCATATGTGCAGAATTTGAAGGATCGCAAGCGCCAGAGGAGGATAGATCGTGATCATGACCGGGGCCATGGTAAGAGGTCCAGATCTTTTGATAGTGGGGGTGAGTTTAGGGAAGGACAGAGACAGCAGCATCCCCGATATCCTTTCCATTCAACAGGCAGTGCATCTCCGCAATTTTCAGGTTCGAGATTTGACCGATCTCCTTATTCCGGAGCAGGCCAGAGTTCTAGAGCATCAGGCTCTCAGTACAGACCGGAGTCAGGCCAGATGAGACCCCCTTTTCCGCGGTGTGCCCAGTGTGGCAAGTTACATGCCGGTCAGTGTCGACTGGGATCAGATGGTTGTTACGCTTGTGGACAGCTAGGCCACAGGGTGAGGAAGTGCCCGATGAGGATTGGTACAGGTATGGTTCAGTCTACAGGTCTTTGGCTAGCTCTTCTTCTGCAGTGCGCCCTCCAGGGCAGGTTTTTCAGACGCCAGCCGGGTGAGGTAGAGGGAGGAGTGGAGCATCCAGCTCGAGCAGTCCTCAGCACTGCGTGTGTGCATTGGCTGGTAGACAGGACTGCGAGACGTCTCCTGATATTATTATAGGTATATTATCAGTTTCCTCCCATGATGTTTATGCACTGATTGATCCAGGCTCCACTTTATCATATGTTACGCCCTTTGTTGCCAAAAAGTTTGGGATAGAGCCTGAGTTGATTAAACCTTTTGAGGTGTCTACGCCAGTCGGTGATCCGATTATAGCTAGGCGAGTATACCGGGACTGTGTTGTTATAGTTTGTGACCGCCACACCGTAGCAGATTTGATTGAGTTAGATATGATTGATTTTGATATTATTATGGGCATGGACTGGTTGGCTTCTTGTTATGCTAATGTTGACTGTAGAGCAAAGATGGTTCGATTTCAGTTCCCAGGCGAACCCATCTTAGAGTGGAAGGGCAATGCTGCTTCGCCTAGGGGTAGGTTTATTTCCTACCTTAAGGCAGAGAAGATGATCAGAAAAGGGTATATTTTTCATCTAGTTCGAGTTCAAGATGTGCAAGCAGAGTCGCCGACTCTTCAGTCCATCCCTGTGGTTAATGAGTTCCCAGAAGTGTTTCCAGATGAGCTTCCAGGCATTCCCCCAGAGAGGGAGATTGATTTTGCTATTGATCTATTGCCAGATACTCAGCCAATATCTATTCCCCCTTATAGGATGGCACCTGCGGAGTTGAAGGAATTGAAGGAGCTATTAAAAGATTTACTTGACAAGGGCTTTATTAGTCCTAGTACATCGCCGTGGGGAGCCCCAGTTTTATTTTTAAGAAAGAAAGATGGTTCTTTGCGAATGTGTATCGATTATAGGCAATTGAATAAAGTGACTATGAAGAATAAGTATCCGCTCCTGAGGATTGATGATTTATTTGATCAGTTGCAAGGCGCCAAGTATTTCTCGAAGATAGACTTGAGGTCAGGATACCATCAGGTTAGGGTGAAGGAAGAAGACATTCCGAAGACGACATTCCGGACTAGATATGGCCACTATGAGTTCCGTGTTATGTTATTCGGGCTAACTAATTCCCCAGCCATATTCATGGATTTGATGAATCGTGTATTCAGACCCTTTCTAGATTTGTTCGTGATTGTTTTAATAGATGATATTTTGGTTTATTCGCTGTCAGAGGCCGATCATGCAGAACACCTGCGGACAGTGCTTGGAATTCTTTGAGGTAAAGAGTGGTATGCCAAGTTTTCTAAGTGTAAGTTACGGTTGGACTCGTAGGCACCTTTACAGGGTCACATTATTTCAGAGGAAGGCATTAGAGTAGATGCCTAAAAGATTGAGGCTGTGAAGAATTGGCCAAGGCCCATGGCACCAACGGAGATACGTAGTTTCTTGGGCTTGGTAGGTTACTATAGAAGGTTTGTAGAAGGATTTTCGTCTCTTTCAGCCCCATTGACCAAATTGACTCAGAAATCAGCTAAGTTACAATGGACAGATGCTTGTGAGCGAGTTTTCGGACGTTGAAGGATAAGCTAACTTCGGCACCGAGTTTTTGACTCTTCCGGAGGGAGCAGATGTCTATATGGTATATTGTGATTCTTCAGGTGTTGGATTGGGCTGTGTATTGATGCAGCACGGTAAAGTTGTCGCTTATGCTTCTAGACAGTTGAAGAAGCACGAGAAGGTTTATCCAATCCATGATCTTGAGTTAGTGGCAGTGATTCATGCCTTGAAGATATGGAGACACTACTTATATGGTATCCATGTTGATATCTATACTGATCATAAGAGTCTCTAGTACATCTTTACGCAGAAGGATTTGAACTTGTGTCAAAGGCAATGGTTGGAGAGGTTAAAAGATTATGATGTGGATATTTTGTATCATCCCGGGAAGGCTAATGTAGTAGCCGATGCCCTCAGTCGTAAATCCATGGGTAGCTTATCGCACGTGCCGCCAGAGAAAAAAGAAATGGTCTCTGAGGTTCATCGATTAGCTAGCCTCGGAGTTCGATTGATAGATTCAGGTGATGCAGGGGTTACTGTTCAAGACACAGCGGTATCATCCTTGGTAGTTGAGATAAAGGAGCGTCAGTATGAAGATCCTGCTCTAGTTCATTACCGAGATACAACACCTCAGAAAGAAAAGACACCCTTTGTGATCACAGGTGATGGAGTACTCAGATATCGAGGTAGATTGTGTGTCCCTAGTGTTGCAGGACTCCGTCAGCAGGTTATGGGGGAGGCACATTACTCCTGCTATTCTATTCATCCAGGCTCAACAAAAATGTAACATGATCTCAAGGAAGTTTATTGGTGGGATGGTATGGAAAGAGATATAGCAGAATTTATCGCTCAGTGTTCAAGTTGTCAGCAGGTCAAAATAGAACAGCAGAAGCCTGGAGGTCTATTGCAAGCTATGGAGATCTCGACATAGAAGTGAGAGGTAATTAATATGGACTTTATTACAGGGTTACCCCGTACTCAGCAGAAGTGTGATTCGATATGGGTCATAGTTGATAGGCTTACAAAGTCAGCTCATTTTTTGCCTGTCAGGACTGCTTATGCAGCCGACGATTATGCGAGGCTTTATCTTAAGGAGAGGTGTACGACTCCATGGTGTTCCTTCGGCCATTTCGGATAGGGGAGCACGGTTCACGGCCCAGTTACCGAAAGTTTTTTCAGCGGGGATTGGGGACTCAGGCGAGTCTTAGCACCGCATTTCACTCTTAGACAGATGGACAAGCAGAGCGTACTATACAGAGCCTTGAGGATATGCTCAGAGCTTGTGTGCTTGACTTTCAGGGCAGTTAGGAGGATCATTTGCCTCTTATCGAGTTCGCGGATAACATCAGTTACCATTTCAGTATTCAAATGGCTCTTTATGAGGCCGTATATGGGCGGAGGTATAGATCGCCCATAAGATGGTTTGATGTTGGGGAGAATCAGTTGCTAGGACTAAACTTAATTCAGCAAGCAGTTGATAAGGTGAAGGTAATTAGAGAGAGGTTGCTAACAGCCCAGAGCCGACAGAAATCCTATGCGGATAATCGGCTACGTAAGCTAGAATTCAAAATGGGTGACTGGGTGTTCCTGAAAGTTTCGCCTATGAAGGGAGTGATGAGGTTTGGTAAGAAGGGTAAGCTGAGCCCTCGATATATTGGGCCATATAAGATCATTCGTGTAGTGGGTACAGTGACATATGAACTAGAATTGCCTCCTGAGTTAGAATCGGTACATTCAGTATTTCATGTATCAATACTTCGTAAGTGTATCAGAGATCCTTCAAGAGTTGTACCAGTGAATGATGTCCAGGTGACCGAGCAGTTATCATACGGAGAGGTTTTGGTGGCTATATTAGACAGGCAGGTCCGTCGATTGCGAACCAAGGATGTAGCATCCGTTAAAGTCTTGTGGAGGAATAAGAATGTTGAAAAAGTGACTTGGGAAGTGGAAGAAGCGATGAAGATTAAGTACCCGCATTTGTTCCCAGCAGTACAGGAGGTGCAGTCGGAGACATCACTTTCCCCAGGTATTGTTTTCATTTCAGTTATCGTGATTTAGTCGTGTGAGGCCATAGTATTGTGTGTTGTAGTGTGTGGCCCTGTGTGGCATTATTTTGGGTTGCTGTGGGCAGAGCGGATTGTTATAAGTACGGGAGAAACTCTGCCGAAATTTTTATAACCCAGGATTGTTCGAACACCCGAGGACGAATGTTCCTAAGGGGCGGAGAATGTTACACCTCTCGTCTTTGTAGTAGTATAACCTATGGTTTCCTAGCCGAGTATGCCCTTGGAATAGAGGCCCGAGCCCGAGTTTGCAGATAGAAAGTGTCTTACCCCGTGTACAAGAGTACCAGTATGCGTTCCGAGTAATTTACAGAGTTAGAAGTTGAGCGAATCAAGTAGACGCGATCGGAACTGAACCAGAAAACATGCAGGACACTAGTCATCTTCGACGGGTCAACGACATGTTCGATGGACCGTCGACGTGCGGCGTCGATGGTATTCCGCAGCCATGCATCTGAGGGCGCAGGTTGACGGGCAAGTCGACGGACCGTCGACACGTTGACGGGCCGCCGACCCGCTCATCGAACCGGACCCGCTGTAGCCTTTTTGGCTTCCAAGTATAAATAGGTGGTCCACGATCCTACTTGATATTTTTCTCCTTCCAAAAATCAGAAAATCGTAATATATTCTCTCCCAATATTTTCCATCATATTAGTGAAGATTTGACAAGACCCGGACCACGAAAACCTAAGATGGTGGAGAAGAAAGGTTGCTTCTAGGGTTTCTTCAAGTTGTGGAGTTTAGGGAGTTGAAGTTGAAGTGATTCTTGGGATTCTTGACCCCTCAAGGTATGTAAATGATTTCTACCTTTGTATTTAAGTTGAGTATCAAGAGTTTTAGTGATTCTAAGTAAAGAGGGGGTAGTGGTGAAAGTGGTAAGTTGATGATAGACAAAATAGTAGGGTAGGGTTATTTTAAGATATGATTGGGAATGGATTTGAATATATTTTGATATATAAGTGTTGTTATTGTTGTTATGGTTGGTTTTAAAGTGAATGAAGAGTTGAAGGGTTGTTAAGCTTATGAGAGAAATGTTGTCCATGATTCGTTAAGCTTTCTATGCATCTAAAAGAGGTTAGTAAGTGAAGTGCATAGTCTAATGAAGGTCTATGTTATCTTAATTGTAGATTTACAAGTTGAGAAGTAGGAGTCGGACGATTTGATATACGTCAAGGTACGTTAAGGCTGTCCCTTCCTTCTTTTGATATGATCCTATGATATGATCCAATAAGCGAGTAAGCGAGTCCATATTACTCTACTCTTAGAAGCATTAGAAGTATTTCGGTTTTTTACATTTATGCACCCCGTTATGATTATTCCTTCTGTTCATGGGTCCAGTTTTATGTATACAGTTATTCATGCATTACATTTATTTATATATATATATATATGTATGTTGACCCGTGACCAGAAGGTGTTATATACGCAAGTATTATATGTATATGGGGTATGGAAAGGAGTAGGTGTTATATACGCATTACCACCTGATCAGCTGGTGCACTATGATGATGATATGTGAATCGGGCTGCAAGTATCGCATTAATGTATATGATGATGGCCGCAGAGAGGCCGATATGATATGAGAAGAGATAAGCGTTATATACGCGCATATACCGAGCGTTATATACGCACGTATATATATACAGATGTATGACCTTCATTGACGGGAATGAGCATGCATATTATGCGCCCGCGAGGTATTGTCGGTTATACGGGTTGATGCGGATTCGAGGGGCGGATACTAGTTCATACAAGTACATGCGTTCGGTTATTTCGACTTATGAGTTCGGATCTTATCCATGGTTCTCGTGTGCATATATATATATATATATATATATATATATGTTATATCTTATATATTTACATGCTCGGTACATTATTCGTACTCCCCGTTTCTCGGGGGCCGCGTTCATGCCCGCGGGTACGGGGGAGATAGACGGTGTGGTCCAGCTCAGTAGGACCTCTAGATCTAGCAGTGGTCAGTACGCTCCATTCGATCCGGAGCTATAGTCAGTTTTAGTATGCCCTTTTTGATGTGTATGCATATGGGTATGACGGGTCCTGTCCCGTCCTTTCTACAGCTTTCATTCCAGTAGAGGTCTGTAGACAGTTGTATGCATTAGTCAGATGATGTAGCCTTGTCAGCTTTTATTCTTTTATATACAGCATATGTAGCAGCCTAGTTGGCTTGCACTGTTCCTTCAGCATATTTATGTATTTACGGATTGTTCAGCGTTCATGATGTCATCTAATTATGAGATCAGTTTAAGCCATTTTATGGGCCCTTAATGTTCAGAATGATTCAGATATGAGTAAGGGGTGTTTGGTCGCTAGAGGTCAGACTCCCGTCACCGGTCATCGGTTGGGTCGTGACATGGAACCTTCTTGGCACTTATGTAACACTTCATTAATCATCTAAGAGGCCGTATAGCAGCCCCTCAAGACATCACTAAATACGTATCAAATCAACTATTGCGAAAACCCTTCTAAACATGACTTACAGTTCACTTCCTTCCACAAACTTAGTCTCACATATTCATATGATTTTGAAATCTTATGGTATGCACTTTAAGCTATATAATACTCTCCGTAATCTCGTAAGGACTTCGTATTCACCTTAAGCTCGCATCGTCTATTCTTAATGCAACAATCTGAAATCTCCGAGATGTAACACTCAAGAACACTTCAAGGTAAGTATCAATGATGATTCTACGTTGCTTTCAATTCCCCAATACCTTATTAACATGATTAAACCTTTCAAATCCGTAGATAATCTATTGATACTTTGTTTTGGATGAAAGAAACCTAGAACACGAATTCAAGGGAATCGAAACAATACCTTCATCTTTTAATCGATTATAGTTTTGTACTGATGATTATAGGCTCTAAGTTCATGAGACACGAGTTGATGAGTTTGATAGAAAAAGTATGATTAATTGTTGATTTTTGATTAAGGGTGTTATTTTCTTATGATTGATGAAGAGTGATATTTATTATAGAATTATGAGATTGTAAAATCATCTAAAAGCAAGAGAATGGATTATTGGGTGTAGAAACACCATTGATGAGAGTTGTGGAGCTTCATTCCCACCAAGTGTTTGATAAAAGGTTTAGATGACCAAAACTTGAGTATTGTTGCTAATGTTGATTCCATTGACATATATTGATGCAGATTACCGTTGAGAAGGGTGAGGAACATTATATTACGCTCAAAGGCTGAAGTTAAGTTATGTGAAGCTAACTCTCTATGTTTGGGAATGTTAATGATTCCCCCTAAGCTATGTTTCTTTTACAACATTATGAATTGTTTTAGAAATATAGTTGAGCTTAGTTCCTTCAATAGGTGCAGAACTTCTATTCTCTAGTTTTTAATTCATTCATGACTTTCATTCCCAACGTTGTGAGCTCAGTAAGTAATTAATATAGACTTGTGTTTGATACCCATGAGTCTCAATTTAGAATACTCAGCATGTTATAAAAATTTAAAGCTTCAGTTCTTGTAATCAGCTCATGAAAACATTTCTAGTGAATCATTGCTCAATATGTCGATGTTGTACCTTTCAACATGATTCTCAGTTCTTTTATGTAAATTGTTTAATGTTGAACTACTATATTTTGGGCTTGAGTCCACATTTTATGTGTACGTATACTTAGGCCTGAGGCCACAGATTTGTGCTTCTATATTGGGCCTAAGGCCACAAATTATGTTTTCAGTTAAATGGGTGATTCTCCATTCAAAACAAGAAGTATTCATATCCTTACTTCTTTTGTTCACTTCAGTTATTAGTTATCAGTTCAGCTTTAGTTTTAGTGCTTACAGTTCTTTCTTTCAATTGCTTTACTTACCAGTGCAATTCAAATGTGCTGACGTCTCTTTTGCCTAGGGCCTGCATTTAGCGATGCAGGTAACAATTTATAGGACAACAAATCTACTCGCCGGGGTTTCCAGTATCAACTGATTGGTGAGCCCCAGTCTTTTGGGGCATTATTATTATTTTACAATCTTTCAGTATTTTAACAGACAGTCAGGTATGTCGGGGGCCTTGGCCCGGCAACAGCCAGTGATTTCAGTACTTCATTAGAGGCTTCAAAGACTTGAGTTACTGTTAGACAGAGTCACAGGTTTGTCATGTTAAGCCATGTTGGCTACAGTTTATGCTTCAGACTTATATTAGCGTTTTCACATTTTTTATATCACTCAAAATTTCTACATATCAGCATGTATTAGTTTATTTTCCGTATTCAGTATGTTAAAATATCACATATTAATTCAACCAGTCAGTTGATTCTCTCGGTCACATGTAGTTATGCACCGGGTGACATGTTACGTCCAGACCCAGGTTAAGGGCGTGACATGACCATTCTTTATCATTTAGGAAAGGCTAATGTGGTAGCTGATGCTTTGAGCCAAAAGGTAGTGAGTATGGTGGCTTGGCACGTTTTGATTGTGGGAGAGC
Organism: Lycium ferocissimum; assembly: GCF_029784015.1. NCBI lineage: Eukaryota > Viridiplantae > Streptophyta > Magnoliopsida > Solanales > Solanaceae > Lycium > Lycium ferocissimum. The sequence goes on along the minus strand of NC_081347.1, from coordinate 23,378,687 downwards.
ATCCTTTAGCCATAGACGTTCATTGTTTGGCTAATAATATGGTGAGACTCGCTATCTCATAACTCGAAAAGGTACTAGCTTTTGTTAAGTCAAGGTCGTCTATTTTGGAGTAGATTAAGGACCAGCAGTTTAAGGATGTAAAATTGTGTAAGATTCCAAATAAGGTGCTAAGTGGGGAAGCTAATGAGGCTATTCTTAACGATAAGGGTGTCTTGAGGATTAAGGGATGCATTTGCATTCCTATGGTTTGTGATTTGATTTCATTGATATTAAAGAAGGCTCATAGTTCCAGATACTGCATTCATCCTGGTGCTACAAAGATGTATCGTGACTTGAGATAGCATTGTTGGTGGGGTAGGATGAAGAGTGATATAGTGGACTTCGTATCCCAATATTTGAATTGCCAGCAAGTAAAGTACAAGCACCAGCAACGGGGTGGTGTGACTCAAAGGATGCCCATTCTCGAGTCGAAGTGGGAAAGGATGGCTATGGATTTTGTGGTTGGCCTACCAAAGATTTTGGGCAAGTTTTATGCCATTTGGAATATTGTTGATATGTTGACTAAGTTCGCGTACTTCATTCAAGTTCAGACCACTTAAAACTAGGAGAAGTTGGCTAGGATCTAGTCTAGAGATCGTCAAATTGAATGATATGCCCATTTCCATTATCTCAGATCGAAGTACTCAGTTTACTTCCCACTTTTGGATGACTTTGCATAAGGAATTGAGGACCCAACTGGACCTTAGTATCGCTTTCCACCTGTAAACTGATGGTCAGTCCGAGAGGACTATTTAGGGTTTAGAGGATATGTTACGGGCTTGTGTGATCGACTTTGGTGGTCATTGGGACTAGTTCTTACCTTTAGTTAAGTTCGCATACAACAACAATTATAACTCGAGTATTAACATGGCTCCATTTGAGGCTTTGTATGGTAGGAAATGTCGTTCTCTGATTGGATAGTTTGATGCTCTCGAGGTGAGACCTTAGGGTACTGGTTTTTTGAGAGAGTCCTTGGATAAGGTGAAGCTGATTCAGGAAAAGCTTCTTACGGCTTAGAGTAGGGAAAAGGAGCATGCGGACTGGAAGGTCCAGGATTTAGAGTTCATGGTTGGTGATCAGGTTCTATCAAAGGTTTAGCCCATGAAGGGTGTGATGCAATATAGGAAGAAAGGCAAGTTGATCCCGAGGTTTATCGATCCTCTCGAGATTCTTTGTCGTGTTGGTAAGATGGCTTATGAGTTGGCTTTGCCACTAGGTCTTTCAAGTTTTCACCTAGTGTTCCATGTGTCTATGTTGAAGAAATACCATTCAGATGGCTCTTATATAATCCATTGGGACTCTGTATTGTTTGATCAAAATCTGTCCTTCGAGGAAAAACCGGTAGCAATCTTGGACAGGCAAGTGAGAAAGTTAAGTTCAAAAGAGATAGCTTCAGTTAAGGTGTAATGGAAGCAGCGTCCAGTTGAGAAGGCTACATGGGAGACATAGGCCAATATGCATGCGAGATATCCCCAGCTCTTTACTGACTTAGGCACTTTCCTTTTTTTTTTCTTTTCACTTCTTCTCCGTTAAAGGGCGAACGATTGTTTAATTAGTATCTGATGTAATGACCCATTTGATCGTTTAGGCATTTTTTACTCTTTTACCCCAGTTGACCCTTCCCCTAGCTTTGTTGGAGCGTGTGTGACTTGTGGAGATGGGTGAAACGGTCGCTGAGATAGTTGGGCAAATCTTGGTCAGAATTGAGGAAATTAAAGGCTTAAAGTGAAAATCCTTTGACCGATAGTTGACTTTTAGGTAAACGAACTCTTTTGGGAATTTCATCGATTCCATGAGGTTCGGAGAGTCCTTTATAACCTAGTGAGTTGATTGGTTCGATTGTCGAGGCACTCAGGAGCATTTTGGTCACTTAGTTGGAAACTTATTTTTGGGGTTTTGGGGGTTGACTGGGTCAAGATGACCTACGTTGGGAATTTTGAGGGTACGAGTGAGTTTGTAGCGTGTTTTTACACTGGTATGCATGTTTGGTTTGTATGCGGATGGTCTCGGATGATGTCGGGTTTGGGGTTAAACTTGGTGAAAATCAGATTTTTGTTGGTTTCTGGTATGCCACTTATACGGTAGTTTGGCCGCATCAGCGGGAACGCTTCCGTGAGGCTTGGTTAGCAGATGTGAATATTCTCCTTGTCGAGCAGTTCTCCACCTGCGAGCTCTTATCTGCAGGCGCGGGACCGCTTATGCGGAAGTTGTCCCGCATCTGCGAGATACTGACCTATTTAATGAATCTGCATCTGTAGACGTTTCTCTGCAGATGCAAGATTGTGTCTGTGGAAATGGGTTTCGCAGATGCGAAAATCATTGTTTCCATATTCTTAAATTCTCAAATCCGAACCCATTCTTTTCATTCAAAAAATTGAAACCTAAAGAGTGATTGTGGGCGATTTTGTGGAGCTTTTGGGTGATTCTTCTTCGGGTAACTTACTTATACTCTTTTTGTGATTTTATTTTGGTTTAAGTATGGAATCTATGGCAATATTATGTGATTAGTTGGGGAAGATTGGGTCATAAACCCTAAGATGTTTTTATGGATCTTTGTCAATCCAAATGAGTTTTATTGGGAATTCGATTGGTTTCTAATCATTTGATAAATGGAGAATTAGTCCCTAAGCTTGAATGTTCAATTTATTTCAAGAATCTTAGTATTGGAAATTGGGGGTTTTCAATTAATGATGCAATTGATGCTAAATTGGGACTAGTTTGTGTTGATAATTAGAGTTCGGACTTCATAAGCTTTGGGTTGACCTTTTCCAACTTGAAATTTTCATTTTTCCCTTGTGGGCTCGGGTTTTATTTTTAAAGTTATTTTCGCAATATGCGTATCGTTAGTCTCGAATTCTAATGTAGAATGACAATTTGATAGACTTCAATCATTCAGAGGCAATTCGTATAGGGAAGGCTTTAGTTGGATTGTTCGTGGCACCTGCTCGGCACTTCGGTGGGTTACGGCTTACCATGTGGTTAGACTTCGATTAGTGAAGCATATGTGGCAGTAATTATTGATGGGGAATGGGTAATCGGCCTTCAAGCATGGTGTGGAGGTGAAATCCAATTACGTTGGTTCCGTTAGCTATTATGTAGGCTTGTCTCCTTGTGTGCTATATTTGTGATTTATGTTTGCATTCATCTCTCTCTTGACATCTCACTTATCATCAGAAAAAAGAAAGGATATGGAAAATGGCTTGAAATTGTTTTGTGTGTTTCATGACAAGTAACGGATGAAATTTTGGTATGATTGTTGTTGATGTTGGTATCATGCATGGCATACATTCTTATTTCATATGATTACATGAAATGAACTGTGATTTGAAATGATGATAAGTGAGAGAATGTAGCCTCCGAGATCTCTGTCGGAGAGCGTAAAAGAGAGATGAGAGTCTGTGATTCGAGATTATTACCGGAGAAGAATGTGTGCTCGTGATCTGAGGTCATTTATCGGAGCACGAGAGTGCTCGTTGGCCAAGGTCTTTTGCCGGGATGAGGAGTACATGGACTTCGCGGGTCCCCCATGGGTCATGACTTTGAGGCATTGCCCTTAGCTTGTGGGCACAGTATGGAAAGTTGTCATTGCATTGCAGATACACTCATTCATTTACATTGACTGATCTCATGTTGACTGATTTCATGCCTTGACTAATCTTATGCATTGACTGATCTTATGCCTTGACTGATCTTATACATTGACTGATCTTATAATTGAGACTGTTCATTAAGTGTACTTGATTGCTTATCTGCCTACCTGTTAGTTTATGCCTTTTATATACGTAAACTAATTTTTGTCGGCCTATAAGGCTTACCAGTACTAGTGTTGTACTGATACTACTCTTGATTTACTCTTTTTTGAGTGTAGACTTTGTCACTGGATCCACGTTCCAGCCTCGCGAGTGACCCGAGGCCTACCTGTCGGAGATTCCAGGATGAGCATTGCCAGATCTGCAGCCTAGAGCCTCTTTCTCATTATATTTGTCATTTTGCACTCTTGAGACAGTATTGCTTAGTATTGAGACTTTAGTATTCCATCAAACTTGTATTTATGTTAGCGGCTCTTGTACTATGGTTCAGACTAGATTTTTGGGGTTTAATTCTTTGTATTTCTGCACATTACTTAGTATTTATATATCGAGACTGCTTATGTATTTATCTTAATTATTCGCAAGTTTTATTAAAAATAAGATAAATTAAGGGAAGGGTTCGCCCACCAGGGGGGTTATCGTTGGTGCGCGCTCGTCCCACGAGTTAGGTCGTGACACAATGCCTCGAATTCTGCCATCTCAATGATTAGATGGTAATTGTTGTTGTAAGAAAACTCATCAAAGGCAAGAGCTGATCCCAATGACCACCAAAATTAATCATAGGCCTGCAACATATTCTCTAGGATCTGAATAGTACGCTCGAACTGGCCATCAGTCTGAGGTTGAAATGATGTACTAAGCTCCAGTCGGGGACCAAAATCCTTTTGCATTGATCACTAGAAATGAGATATAAACTGAGTGCCTCGATCTGATATTATAGAAATGTGTACCCAATGCAAATGAACTATCTCTCGGATGTAGATTCTGTCCAACTTCTCTGAATTGTAGGTAGTCTGAACCGGTACAATATGAGCCGACTTATTCAAACGATTCACAATAAGCCAGAGAGCATCAAGTTCCCAAAACTCAATGGTAATTACCATAAAGTCCATAGCAATATGCTCCCATTTCCACTCAGGTATAGGAATTCTCTGAGTAATTTCACCCAACTTTTGGTGGTTATACTGTTATACTTCACTTGTTGACAATTCAAACACCGAGACACAAATCCGCAATGTCCCTCTTCATACTGCAACACAAATAACGTGGTTTAAAATCCTGATACATCTTTGTAGCTCCAGGATGAATAGAGTAACTCAAACTGTAAGCCTTCTCCATCATCAGTCTAGTCAGATCTCCAACCTGGGGAACATATATGCGATCATTTATCCTCAAAGACACATCATCATCATCAAGAATTTCCTCCCTTGCTTTTCCTTTCAACACCTTGTCTCGAATTTTGCACAACTTTGCATCATCAAACTATCGGGATCTAATCTGTGCCAATAAAGAAGACCATGCTTCCACACAAGCTAGAATCTTGCTAAGTTTTGAAATATCAAGTCTCACCATACTATTTTCTAAAGAATGAGCCTTTATAACCAAAGGTCACTTCCTAACCTGTAACGATGCTAGGCTACCAATACTCACCGCCTTTCAACTCAAGGCATCCACCACTACATTGGGCTTGCCCAGGTGATAAAGAATAGTCACGTCATAATACTTGATCATCTCTAACCATCTCCGCTACCTCAAGTTGAGATCTCTCTGATTGAAAATGTGTTGAAGACTCCGATGATCAGTGAATACCTCACAATGCGCACAATAGAAGTAGTGGCTCCAAATCTTTAATACATACTACCACTTCCAACTCCAAGTCATGAGTGGTGCAGTTCTTCTCATGCACCATCAACAACCTGGAAGCATAAGCTATAACTTTCCCTTTCTGCATTAAAACACAACAAAGGCCAACCCGTGAAGCATCACAATACTTAGTAAAACTCTCTTCCTCCACGGGAAGAGTCAAAATCGAAGCTGTAGTCAATAAAGTCTTGAGCTTTTGAAAGCTCGTCTCCCACTTATCCGACCACTGAAAAGGTACATTCTTCTGAGTCAAACCTGGTTGAAAGAGATCCAATAGATGAAAACCCCTCTACAAAATGCCAATAGTAACTAATGAGGCCAACAAAACTCTGAATCTCTGTAACTGAAGTAGGGCTGAGCCAATCAGGAACTGCATAAATCTTCTTGGTATCCACCAGAATACCATCCTTGGTCACTAAATGACCCAAAAATGCCACAAAGTTGAGCCAAAACTCACACTTCAATAACGTAACATATAACTACTTCTCCTTAAGAATCCCAAGCACGATCCTCAGATGCTGCTCGTGCTCCACTCTACTATGAGAGTATATCAAGATATCATCAATACAGGCGATCATGAAACAATACAAGTACGGTCTAAAAACACTGTTCATCAAGTCCATAAAGGCTGTTAGGGCATTAGTCAACCCAAAAGATATAACTGGAAACTCATAATGACCATAAAAGGTCCTGAAAGCTGTCTTAGGATATCATCCACCCTAGTCTTTAACTGGTGATAACCGGACCTCAAGTCAATCTTGGAGAAGACCGACGCACCCTGAAGTTGATCGAACAAATAATTAATGCGAGGAATGGGATACTTATTCTTGATGGTTACCTTGTTCAACTACCGATAGTCGATACATATGCACATTCCCATCCTTTTTTTTCACAAACAACACTGGAGCATCAAGGCAAAATGCTAGGTCTAATAAACCCCTTACTCAACATGTATTGCAATTGTTCCTTCAATTCCCTCAACTCCGCCAGTGCCATACAATATGAATGAATAGAAATGGGTTTGGTCCCTAGCTCTAAATCAATGTAAAAGTAAATGTCACGATATAGAGGAACACATGATAGTCTGTAGGAAACACCTCGAGAAACTCTCTCACTACTGGTACTTACTCAAGTGGAGGAGTATCGACACTCGTATCCCGGACATAAGCCAAATAAGATAAGAAGCCCTTTTCAACCATCCGACGGGAATAATATCACTTTCTTTGGCACATGAATAATAGCACACTTCCACAACAACCTAGGAACTCTCGGCAAAGATACGGTAACTGTCTTGGCATGACTGTCCAAAATCGCATGATAAGGGGACAACCAATTCATACCTAATATAATATCAAAATCTACCATGTCTAGGATCATCAAATCAGCCCAAGTGTCATATCCCATCAAAGTCACGACACAAGATCGATACTGTTACACCTCGAAAAAAATTTCGTTAATGCGTAAGTGAATAAACTGATGAAGGAGACGAAGTATACGGTGTTGTAATAAGTAAGGAATGACATTTTATGACCCTAATCAATATTTGTAAAGACATTCGATGTTAGACGAGAAAGTTTCCAAGAGAAGGCAAGGCATATGATAAGTATCGGAAGAGATTTACGCGTAACAAGTTAATGACGATTTAACGATGCTTTGGAGAAGAGTTATAATTTCCCTTAGATTGTTATTGAGGTGATAAACAAGTGTCAAGAAGATTCCATAAGGATTGGAGATCAAACGAGTCGACGAGAACAAGTTCGGAATCACTGGACATTATACGGCTAAACATACATCGGCCGTATAAAACATACGGACCATATGTTCAAAATACTTCCAGCCCGTTGAGACCCCTCTCTGGACCAAATCTACGGCCGTACATACGGTCGGATAAATTATACGGACCGTATGTTGGTCCGTAGAAGTGGTCGGGACAGATTCAGTGATTATTAATAAGGGACCAAGTCTTATTTCATTTCATTTCCACTTCACTCCACTTCTCTCTAGAATATTTCTCTACACTTCTCCCACAAGATTTCAAGAGAAATTAGTGTTCAACTTCATCAAACCAAGTGAATCAAGTATAAGAAACCCATTAAAGTTCATCTAAGACAAGAATCCAAGTAAAGGTGAAACTAGGGTTTGGTTCAAGTGAGGTGTTTGCACCCAAGGTTCATTCTTACACTATCTAAGGTAAGTTTCATGATATTTCCATGTTGTTTAAGGTATTTGAAAGTTGAAACACTTGGACTATATAAGGAAATAGGAAATGGGTCATGAATGTGGGAATAGTATCCCTTTTGAGTAAATGTTGGATTGAGTCATGATTCTTGATACATTATGATTATAACCACGTTATAAATGATATTGAGAGTATGGAACAGAAATTGTATATGGATGAACGTAATTGTGTGTTATGACCATCAATATAGATGATTGGAAGTGAATTGAGAAGTAGGATAATGTAGGTAAATAAAGGCTATCGTAATGATATTGTGAATGTTAATATTGATGTTTGGGAGTTGATATGTGATATGGAGGGAGTCGTATAAATGAAGGAGATGCTATCCAATTTTCTCTAGCCTTAGTCATGTATTCTAAGCTATCGATTCTCTAATGTCAGTATGTACTCTAATGAAGGTAGAAACGTGAGCATTGAAGAAGAACGTGCAAGTGATAGAATAGTTGAATGGAAAGGTATGTAAGGCTAACCCTTCTTTCATAAGGCATGGTTCTTTGGCCAAATATCTATTCTTCCACGAGCCTATGATATTCTCCAATGATCCTATCTCTAAAAGCTACTAAGCTTATGATCCTCGATATGATACAATTGTACTAAGTTCCTTATATGACGAGTAATCCTTTAAGGATAGATGTAATGAACGACGATAGTAATGATGTTAAAGATGCTTATGAGCTTATATGTATATGTGCCCATGTGTGGCTACTATGAAACCCCGAGCTTATATATAGGCCGGCGTAACGTATAGATATGTATATATATATAATATGCGCGCACCACCGCATTAGGTACGTATAACCCCGAGCCTTGGTAGGGCCCGGAGTATGTATGACACCGAGCCTTGGTAGGGCCGATGTATGTGAAACACCGAACCTTCGTGGTTGGGTATGCTATATAAATGCTATGTATATGACATCAATATGAGTACGAATATGCTAAGTATATGTAAATGTTATGTAAAGGCTATATATATGCAATGTATATGAGATGTAAATGATATGAATATGAGTAGGAATGGAAATATGAATACAACTACGAAAATGGATACGAAAGGTAAATGAGTACGGATACGTAGACGGATACCGGTATAGATGTATGTATACAGATACGCAATAGAAATGGAATGTCCCTATGAAAGGCAAGTAAGTGCTATGACGATGATGCTATTATCTCCTATCTTATGCTATTTCATATGTCATCTATTATGCTTTCTTATTGATGTTGATCATGCTTTACATACTCAGTACATTCTTCGTACTGACGTCCTTTTGTTTGTGGACGCTGCCTCATGCCCGCAGGTGGCCAGGGAGACAGACTTGATCCATAGCTATATTTCTCAGGGACTACATAGCGGAGCTCCATTTCATTCGGAGCTATAGCTTTTGGTATAGATTCTTTTGTGTATATATTTATGGGCACGGCGGGGTCCTGTCCCGCCTATATGTTACGATATGACGTATTCTTCTTAAAGGCTCATAGATATGTGTATATGGGTAGATGTGTTTGGCCTTGTCGGCCTATATTTTGGATATTATTTTGTTAGCCTCGTCGGCTTATGTACATTGATATGGGCATAGTTGCTAATGATGATATAGATGTGTTGTTGCCCAATGGGATTAATATGAATGATGAATGAAAGTATGATTTAGCTATATGGCTCACCTAGATGTTATGTGAAAGTATGTTAAGAGGTGCCCCGGTGGGTTAGCACCGGGTTCCCGTCGCGGCCCTCCGGTTGGGTCGTGACAGATACACTCGATCCACCATTACAGAATCCCCAATAGGAGTAGAAACATTAACAGGGAAATCAAGCGATTCACATAGCATATCCAAACCCTAAGTAAAGTAAGTAGACACATAAGAGTATATAGAGCCTGGATAAAATAATGTCATAACCAACCATCGAAATACCAAAAACGTACATGTAATGACTGCATCAGAAGCTTCTACATCTGGTCCACCTAGTAATGCATAGCACCGAGCATGTCCACCCTCAACCTAAGAACCTCTGTGACTACCACCACGGCCTATTTGAGTACCACCACTACCAAAATAAGAATGTAACGACCCGTTTGGTCGTTATTGCCTTTTTGAACTATTTATCCTCGTTGACCCTTTCCCAAGCCTTGTTAGTATGATTTTGACTAGCGAGGATGAGAGACATGGTTCCCAAGGTAATCGGGCGAGTTTTACTGTGATTTATGAGAATCAAAGTTTTAAAGTGAAAAACCTTTGACCAATGGTGGACTTTTGGGTAAACAAACTTTTTTTAGAAATCCATCAATTCCAAGAGGTTTGGAGGATCTCTCATGACTTGGTGGGGTATTCAGTTCAGTTCTCGAGGCATTCAGGAGCATTTAGTACCAATGGTTGGAAAGTTGGTTTTGGCCATTTGGGAGTTGGCTCGGTGAAATAGACCTCCGTTGGGAATTACGAGGCCCTGAGTAAGTCCGTAGCATAAATTCACCCATGGTTGTATGTTTAGTTTGTATCCGGATGGATGTCGGGATTTGGGGTGAAACATGGTGAAGACCAGAATTCTGCTGGTTTCTAGTGTCTTGCTCCAGCGAGACTATTTATGCCTCAGCGGGTCCGCCTCAGCAGGGCCTGGCTAGTAGGTGTGAATTCTAAGTATTTTATGAGATTCGCCTCAACGGATGTTTCTCCGCTGAGGCGAGATTGCGGAAGCGGAACATAATCCGTTGAAACGGACGTCACTGAATCAGATGCATTAAATGTCCCATTTCGAACCACTCTTTTCCCATTCCCAAATTAATACTTTAAGTGACTCAAGGGTGATTTGAGGAGTATTCAGAGTTATTTCATCTTGAGGTAAGTTTCCTTCACCTTGTTCATATTTATATACCTTCCTAAAGCTAGAATCTATGGTGGAATCTAGTAACGCTAGTTGGAGAAGACGAGTTTTAAACTTAAGTATGATATTTGAGTCCTAGGCTATGAATATGAGTTTAATTGATGTATCTTGCTATTCTAATCGTGGAATCTTGTGGATTAGTATATAATAAGCTTAAATCTCTAATTTGAATTAAATAATTGATTATGAAAAGCTAGGGTTTATCCCTAAATTGGGGGTTTTCTTTTGAATGATGCGCATTGATCACTAATAGAGCCTAATTACCTATTGGAGAGTAGAATTGATCTTCTAGAATGTTGGGTTACCATTTCCAATCTTGAAATTCTCGTTTTTATTCTATTTTTCCTTTTCTATAGTTGATTTTCGATTTGAATGAATATTTATCAATATGGGTATTGTTAATCTTCGATTGTAACTTAGATTTTGATAATGAATAGACTTTGAGGATTTCGAGGCTCTTCGAAAGGGAAAGGCTCACGTTTGACGGTTCGTGGCACCAGCTCAGCATCGAGCTAGGTTACGGCCTACCTTTCGGTTAGACTTCAATTAAGGAAGCATATGTTGAAGTTAGTTATTGACAGATAAAGCATATTAAGCCTTCAGGTATAAAGTTGGGATGGATACTCTTAGGTTGGTATTATTGATGACTTTGTAGGCTTGTCGTTTTGTTATTGTGATTTGGTTTGTCACCATGTGTGCAGTGTTAGGTTTGTTTCCCCTTTACCATGTTGTGTTTGTGATGTATTCATCTCTCACTTATTTTGTAACTTATCATTGATAAAGGAAGGACCAATGATCTAGGATTAGTATTGTGATGAGTGCTCATGTAGAGGGATGAAAAAGATCTTGATTATGATTTACACTTGATATTGCTATCATGCATAGCATTCATACACATTTTACATGATACATTGATATGAACTGTGATTTGGTATTGATGATGATAAGTGAGAAAGGAAACATCCGAGATTGTGACCGGAGTAGGAGATTGTGGACAGGTTTGATATGGAAGCCATCTCTGGGCTGTGTGCGGAATGGCTAGTATTGTGGAAGTCATCTTTGGGTTGTGTGTGCGAGTGACTTGTACATGGAATTTGCGGGTCACCTATGGGTCATGACCATCAAGACATAAAGGTTATCCGTTCGTAGCATGTGTGTATGGTGTGAGACTATTGGCCAAGTGCATTTCATTGCATTGTATATGCACTCATTTAGTTCATTCATCTATATCATTGAATATACTATGGTACTTATATCATGTGTGTTGTTCGTGATCTTGGATTGTGTTGTGACTTATATTTTATTGCATGTCTACCTTTCAATTTCTTTCTTATATATATATATGCGATCTAATTGTTGTAGGCCTATAATACCTATCGGTATATCATTTTTTTGTTGATACTACCTTATTGTACTCTTTTCTGAGTGCAGAGTTCATACAAGGTTCCTCCTCCGCACCTCGTGAGTGATCTTAAAGCTCAGCTTTCAGAGCTTCCAGAAAGAGCATTTGATGGATTTCGCTACTCGGAGATTCTTCTGTCTTTACTTGTCTTTTATTCGTATTTTGAGACAATACTTGTATTTTAGACTTGAATTCTTCAAACTTGTAATATTTAATGGCTCTTGTACTGATTCAGACTAGATTCAGGGAATGATGTATTAGTACTCCGCACTTAGTAGTTTATTTATGTTTTGAGTCTTCTTAATTCTTTCTATTTACTTTTAATCTGTTTGAAACAAATGTTGATTAAGGGAAGGGTTCGCCCACCAGGGGGTTTAGTTTGGGTGCCCGCTCCATCCACTAGTTGGGTCGTGACAAGTTGGTATCAGAGCCCTAGGTTATCTGGTCTTATAGGTACAAGAGCATGTCTAGTAGAGTCTTGTGGATCAATACGATGAGCTCCGTACTTATCTGTGAGAGGCTATAGGACATTTAGGAGACTTCAAATTCTTTCATTGTTGCGTGCTACTTTATTCAAATTGGTATCTAGGTTGTTCAAATTGGTATTTGATTTCACCTCTATTCCCTTATAGATAGTGAGGACGCGCATTACCAATGCAAGGGATGAGAGGCACGAGCCCACCGTTGGGGCCAAAGCACGAGGATGAGAGGCCGTGGTGTCGCACCACCAGGGGTAGGGCCCCTACGATTGGTCAGAGATGTGTTAGATCTCGTATCACTGCAGCGAGCTACCAGCGTCGGCACCGAGGCGGCTATAGTTGAGGAGAGCGGGACCGAAGATCCCATGCTCGGCTTAGAGCTTATTTCTACTCCAGTGCTTTAGGACACCATGGTTCGTATTCTACACTATCTTGATAGTATACATGCAGTGGGTGGTCTAAGGATTATTGAGTTCCATGGAGTTGACTATGTGTCCTATCAGTTGTGTGGGAACGCGAAGACTTAGTGAAGGTCCTTCATCGATTGCCTGCCAGCTAGGTCACCTCCATTGTCTTGGGCTTAGTTTCATCAAGCTTTTTTAGATAAGTGTGTTCCTCGTACTCTGAGGGACCAAAAGAGACATGAGTTTATCTATTTTCTGCAAAGATGCATGTCTGTAGCTGAGTACAAAGCCTGATTCCTTTCTTTGGCATGATATGCTACACCGTTGATTCCTACTAAGATAGAAAGGGTCAGAAGATTCGTGGGTAGACTAGTACTCTCCCGTTACATGTGGCATGTCTTTCGCTTGTCACCATATATGCCTCTTTCTAGGTTCTTTCCAGTCAGTGGTAGACCATGTTGCGAGTGTTGAGTCAGCTAGGATCAGAGCCCATGGTGGGGGCAGTGATAAGAAGCCCCGTCAGTGGCGATAGTTACAGTGGATCGACTTCTAAAGGTAGGAGCCAGTTGGCTAGGACCTTTCAGCCACATTTCAGCTGCCTTATACAGTCAGCGCTCCAGACTTTTTTGGTTGTTCCTTTGAGGCAGAGTGGTTCAGGGCAGGTTTCTGGAGGCTCTTATTCTCGGCCAGTCGACCGAAGAGGTTATAACGATTCTTCAGCTTCAGTATTTTAGCCCCCGCTATCTAGAGCTTGCTATGTATATGGTGATACTGGGAACATTACTAGAGAGTGCCCCAGGTCGAGACAGTGTGGGGCCCAACAGGGTTTTAGATTTCAGAGCCCTAGGACTCCGTCATCTTTAGGTAGCTGGGATGGATCTTCTGGTAGGGGTGTTGCTCAGACAGGCTGCGGTGGTTCTCCATCTTCTAGGGGTGGATATCGTCGGAGACTTAGAGTTCCAAGGGGGTGGTTCTCGAAAGTGCTTCCGGAGAAGGGAGCTTGAGATCAAAAGGCGAGCTCTCGTGGTGGTGCCGATTGTTATGCTTTTCCTAAAGTAGGCCGCAGGTTACGAGGCGTCATATCTCCCGATTATCACGGTACCATTTTTTTTTTTGTCATCGAGAATTTTTGGTATTATTTGATCCTGGATCTACTTTATCTTTTGTGTCTACTTGTCATTTTGTGGGTTAGGATATGGTTTGTGACCAACTTGACGTACCTATTCACATGTCTACTCCGGTTAGAGATTTGGTAGTAGTTGGTCCTTGCACTGTCACACCAAGACAGCTACGCTACCCATGCCGAGTGTTCCTAGACTTGAGTGGAGGAGTACTCCTAGTCCCGCCCCGAAGAATATTATTTCATTCCTTCGAGCTAAGAAGTTAGTTGATAAAGGATGTTTAGCCCACTTGGCCCTATTTGTGATACAAGTGTTGACTCTCCGTTAGTTAAGTCTGTGCCTTCTATGAGCATTTTCACGGAGGTGTTAACTACAGATTTTCGGGTATGCTACCCGATTTTGATATTGACTTCTGCATTAATCAAGAGCCAGGGACTCGCCCTATTTTCATTTCTCCATATAGGATGGCACTGGCCGAGTTAAGAGAGTTAAAGGAACAATTGCAAGAATCCGGGTTATCAAAGGATTTCCTGCAATTATTTCTAGTATGGAATGAGTCAATCATCTACTTTGGTATCTTATTGAACAAAAAACGAAATCCAGGTATATACCAATACCTATTACAGGTAAAAAGATGGAGATCGAAAGAAATAACTCTCGCGATCCAGAATAAAAAATGGAATCCTTCAACAATTGCAAGATCTTTAGAGTAAGGGTTTAATCATATCAAGTGTTTCCCTTTGGGGCACTCTCGTGCTTTTTGTGAAGAAGAAAGATGTGTCGATGCGGATGTGTAATGATTACCGCCAGTTGAACAAGGTCACCATTCGAAACAAGTATCCTATCCTTCGCATCGATGACCCGTTCGACCAACTTCAGGGCTTCAGTGTTCTTCAAGATTGATTTGAGGTCGGGTTATCACCAGTTGAAGATCAGGGCCGAGGATATTATGAAGATGGTTTTTAGGACTCGTTATGATCATTACAAGTTCCTTTTTATGTCTTTTGGGCTTACTAATGCCTCGACAGCTTTTATAGATCTGATGAATCGCTTTTTCAAGCCATACCTGGATTTCTTCATCATAGTATTCATTGATGATATTTGTTGCATTTACAGAGCAAGGAAGATCATAAGCATCATTTGAGGATTGAATCCAAGGAAAAAAAGCTATATGCTAAGTTTTCTAAGTGTGAGTTTGGCTTGATTCTGTGGCATTCTTAGGCCATGTGGTATCCAAGGATTGGATTATGGTCGATCCCAAGAAAATCGAGGCGGTTAGAGATTGGGCCTCGAGGCCCACTTCAGTGACTGAGATTTGTAACTTTGTGGGGTTGGCGAGTTACTATCGTCGGTTCATGAAAGGTTTGCTTCAATTTCTTCTCACTTGACTCCACTCTCAAAAGGAGATACCTGTCCAATAGTTCGATGAATGTGAAGAGAGCTTCCAAAATCTCAAGACCTTATTACTACAGCTACAATTTTGGCATTACCAGTGGATGGTAAGGATTTCTCCCTTTATTGTGATGCGTCACATTTTGGTTTCGATGCTGTTTTAATGCACGAGGGTAAGGTTATTGCTTATGCTTCTAGGCAGTTGAAAATTCATGACAAAAACTACCCTACTCATGATTTGGAGTTGGCAGCGGTAATCTTCGTTGTGAGGATTTGGAGGCATTACATATATGAGGTCCATTATGAGGTGTTCACCGATCGCCGTAGTCTACAACATGTGTTCAGTCAGATGTATCTCAATTCTAGACGGCGCAGATGGATGAAGCTACTTAAGGTGAAATCACCATTCTTTATCATCCGGAAAAGCTAATATGGTAGCTGATGCATTTATTCAGAAGACAGTGAGTATGGGCAGTTTAGCTCGATTGATTGCGCAGCTTTATAGCCATGGAGGTTCAAAGATAGAATGTAATGAATGACGATGTAAAAAGGCTCAAAATTTCATATCCGGTTTTAGTGTGTGTTGAGGTGAGGTCATTTCTTCTGGAGCAGATTAAGGCACAACAGTTTGATAATGATAAGTTGTATATGTATATATCTATATATGATGATGCGCGCAGTAGTGAGACTAAGGAGGTCATGCCTTGGATAGGGCCGGTCTTGAGGATCGAGCGTTGTAGCATTCCTCGTGTAACACCGTATCATTCGTTTGATATTGGAAGTATGCTATATAAATCGGATATTCCATATGATCATCAATACTAAGATGTATCATGTTTATATGTAAAGGCTATGTGAAGGCTATGTAGAGAGACATGTATATGATATGAACATGAGTATGAATTGAAATATGAATTAAGTATGAGCGAAAAGAGACAAAGGCCGAATGAGCTTCAAAAGATGCCCATTCTCGAGTGGAAATGGGAGAGGATAGCCATGGATTTCATTGTGAGTCTTCTGAAGACCTTGTGTAAGTTTGATTCGGTTTGGGACATTGTGGATAAGTTGACTAAGTTTGAGCACTTCATTCCGGTTCAGGTTACTTATAATGCAGAGAAGTTGGCGAGGAAAAACATTCGAGAGATTGTGCGATTGCATAGGGTTCTTATTTCCTCAGATCAAGGTATTTAGTTTAACTCTCATTTCTGGAAGACTTTGCAGATGGAGTTGGATACTTAGTTGGATCTAAACACCGCGTTTCATCCGCAGATGATGGTCATTCTGAGAGAACTATTCAGGTGCTTGAGGATATATTGAGAGCCTATGTTATTGATTTTGGTGGTCATTGGGACCGATTCTTACCATTGGCAGAGTTCGCGTACAACAACTACTATTCGAGTATTGATATGGCACCATTCGAGGCTTTATACATTTATATGGGGTAGTTGTTCTGATGATATAGATGTGTTGTTGCCCAATGAGATTAGAATGATGATGAATGAAAAGCAATTTAACTATCGAGGGAGTCCTTGGACAAAGATATGATTCAAGGAAAGTTTAGAGGTGCCGGAAGCGGGATAGCACCCGTGCCGTGCGGACCTCCGGTTCGGGATTTAGAGCTTATGGAGTAAATAGCCTAATTAAGCCCTATGTTACCTTAATTGTGATTTACAATTTGGGAAGAAGGGCAAGTTGAGCTCGAGGTACATTGACCCATTTGAGATTCTCCGTCGTATTGGTACAGTGGCTTATAAGTTAGCTTTGCCATCTGGCTTGTCAAGTGTATCTGATATTTCATGTTTTCATGCTAAAGAAGTAATTTAGTAAATCAGTTCTTATATCATTTGTTACCCCATTTATGAGTAATCCTTTTGTTCATGAAGAGCCTATAGCGATCTTAGATAGGCGAGTCCGTGAAGTTGAGATTGAAGAGATAGCATTCATTATATATTATGTGATTGCACTTTGTCCCGATTAGAAGGCCATATACGCACACACGAGTCCGATATATACGCGAATATTAGATATATATAAAGTATGAGAAGAAATATAGGTGCTTATATATCCATTTTTTTCCTTTGTATTGATTATGGCCACGAACGATTGTTTAATTGGTATGACGAGATGTAATGACCCGTTTGGTCGTTATATACCTCTTGACCTATTTATATACACTTGACCCTTCCTCGATGCACGACCGTTAATATGTTAGATTTGACCCACGCATAATGGTGCGACACGGTTCTCGAGGCATTGTCGTAAGTATTATTTTGATTTATGAGAATTAGATCCTTAAAGTGAAAAGCCTTTGACCAATAGTAGACTTTTGGGTAAACAGGTTTTTTTCAAAAATTTGTCGATTCCATGAGGTCCGCAGGGTCGATTATGACTCGGTCTGGTCGATTATGACTCGGTCGGGCATTCAATTCGATTCTCGAGGCATTCGAAAGCATTTTATACCAATTGTTGGAAAGTTTGTTTTGGGTGTTTGGGATTGGTCAGGTCAAATAGACCTCCGTTTAGAATTCTGAGGCCACGAGTGAGTTCGTAGTGTGTTTTTACTTATGGTTTCATGTCTAGTTTGTATCCAAAAGGCCTCGAATGGATGTCGGGATTTGGGGCTAAACTTGGTGAAAACCTTGTCGGCTTCTATTCGATTTTGTGTCTCCTATAGCGAGACCTTTTGCGCCTTGCAAGTCGCCTTCCGCACAGGGCTCGGTGTGTATATATATATCCCAAGTATTTTAATGAGATCCTCCTTAGCGGATGTTTCTCCACTTATGAAGATTAGTTTATGCCATTTATGGGCTTTTGATGTTCGATGTCTCGGGAAGTGTGTAGGGGTGTTTATTAAATGTCCCATTTCGAACCACTCTTTTCCCATTTCAAAAATTAATTCTCTAAGTGATTGAAGGGTGTGATTTGAAGAGTATTTAGAGTTGTTTCATCCACTAGGGGGTTTGCTTCATTGTTCATACTTATTTACTTATATATGCTATATATGCCATTGGAATCATTGGGCTAGTTATCGAAGATTAGTTTTAACCTTAAGTGTGATATTTGATCTTAGGCATCGAATAAGTTTAATTGATAAATCTTGCTATTCTATATAAAACCCTTTGTCATAATATATATATTTTTTATATAACGAGTTAACAAATTGATTATGGAATATATACTTTATAATGCGTATATTGGGGGTTTTCTTTTGAATACACACACACACACACACACACACACACACACACACATTGAATAGTAGAATAGAACTTCTAGAACATTGGGTTACCATTTCCAATCTTGAAATTCACGTTTTACACATTGGGTTCGATTTTCCTTTTTTCTATAGTTGATTTTTGATTTGAATGAATGTTTAGCAATATCGGTATCGCTAATCTCCAATGAACAACATTTCGGACATGACTTAGACTTTGATTATTTAGAGGTCCTTCGAATTATGGAAAGGCTCACATTTGACGCTTCGTGGCACTTGGAACATGCCAAAAGAGGTAGGTTAGCCTTAACATGCTTTTTGTTTACTTCAATTCGAAGCATAACTTAGAAGTTAGTTCAATGACAGAGACAATAGAACCTGTTAATGACTTCATGGGTAGAAGTTAAAATGGATACTTTTTAGGTTGTTATTGTTGATGACTTTGAGGGCTTGTCGCCTTGTTATTGTAATTTCTTTACTTTCCCAAATTGCAACAAACAAAAATTTACCAATTGTGTTTGTGATGCGTTCATCTCTCACAATCTTGTCAAGAACAACTCCAATAAAGTAAGGAACAATGCAACGAGGATTGGTATTGTGATAAAACAAACTATAGTTTTAAACCCATTTGATTATGATTTACACTTATATTGATATCAACACAGAATTCATACACATTTTACATGATACATTGATATAAGCCTCGATTTGGGCCATCCGATAAGTGAGAAAGTAAACATCCGAGATTGTTATAAGTAAAATTGATAAGGGGTAAGTGATATGTCCATCTCCTAATGTCCAACACACATGGACTTCGTAGTCACCCATCTTTATGACTATCAAGACATGGAGGATATCCGTCCGTCCATGTGTGTACGGTGAGAATGTTGTACTCAATTTCATTGCATCGTATGCACTCGTGTACTTCATTCATCTATATCGTTAAATCTCATATGGTAGATCTTGGATTGTGTCACGACCCATATTTGAGGGCCATGTCTACCTTTTGATTTCTTTCTTATATATATGTGATCTAATTGTTGTCGGCCGTGATATAAACATAATGGTGTGTTATAGCCCGTACTTCGTGCGTTCGGACATTTTGTGATAGTCGTGGAATGTTGGGAAGTAAGACTATTTTCCAAATGATTTTAATGTGTAAGTGGGTTATGAATATTGTTTACGAGTATTATTAGTATGGAAATGTTGAGAAAGACTAAGGGTAAAAAGAGGAATTCGCAAAACGGTTCATGGAAATAATGCGGAAGTGCCGGGGGCAAAACGGAAATTTCACACAAGGATCGGGATAAAGATTATATTATCCGAGTATGAGAATGTATATATATGGCATTTGGAGGGCGTAGGAAGTAAATCGGTTAACGTGATCACTCGAGGATAGCCCTCGTAACCATAAGCCAAGGTGGGGCCCACCCATCGAGATTTTATAAAAGACATATAAAGAGATATATGGGTAGTACATGTGAAGTTGAGCAAGTCTTAAGAAGGACCCATAAGCCAAAAATGAGTGTAAGCCCTCCAAAAGGACGATTTAAGAAAACGTTTCCGGATGACCTGACTTGGAGGGGCAAAAACGGCATGATACGTTTGGAATTTGGGAAAACCCCCAGAAATAAAAGTTGTAGATAATTAAATTAGCTTTCCAACGGTAGGTTGTGGACCCTCACACGATGTCGGAATCAAAAGTTATGACCATTTTAAGAGAGAGACCTTAAGCTGCCAAAAATAATAAAGAAAACTCCGCGGGCCCCACAGGGGGAGGTCGGTGAAACCGACCTAGGGAGGCTATAAAAGACCCCATAAGTCTCATATTTTCAGCATAATAGTATTCCAAAAGTCCTAGAAGCCTCTCAAAATTTCTCCCAAACATTATAGTCCGATAAATCGAGAATTTAACAAGATTTCGCCAAACTAGTCCGTGAAAGGTGATTGTTCTTCCTTCTACTCAAGTGTGGCGTTGGAGAAAATTTATGTGGCTGAGTTTCTTCAAGTATAAGGTATTTTATTCATCCCATATCTTGTGTTGAGTTTATTTTAAGGTCTAGCAAGCTTTAAAAAACGAAAATAGTTATGGAGAAGGGTTATACAAAGGTGTTGTGTTGAAGCTATTGTGTTTATGGACTGTTTGAACATGTTGTGGCCGTGTGTATGGACTGATTTATATATGTAAAGATGGTATATAATATTGTTAGTTTGTTGACAAGATTATACTCCTTGATTGGGACGAAAGGAAGTGCATATTGTTGTTGTATGTTGAAAAACATCGTGTGGGATGTTTATGGAACATATTGTTATGAATAAAAGTGTTGTGATGTTGATAATTTGGCCGGGTTGAATTCCCGGATTGTTGTTGATTGAAATTGGCCAAGTTGAACTTGGTGGGATAGAGCATTTATAGGGGAAATGCTTTAAATTTCGGTAGGCAAGTGTTATCTTAAGATTCAATTTCTAAATGCTCTAATTAAGGTTTGGTAAATGTGACCAATTTGTAGATTTTGGTGGATTTGGAACTTGAATTTGGAGTCGCATGAGAAGCATAAAAGGTATGTAAGGCTTACCCTTCTTTCTATGGCATGTCTTAGACGTAATAAGCTTGAATACGTGTCCGGGGGACAATCCCTTTCCTAGAAATCCGAGATTGAAAATAGTTACTATTCATTCAAATTGGAATTGAAACATATGTTCGCGAATAGTTGAGAAAAAGGTCTAAACACCTAGAACTCGCAAGAGTAGGGCCTGCTTTACCCTAAAACTCTCATACGTCTTGTCATGAAACGTGTTACATGTACGCCGCCTCATTTGACTCGAGGTGGGCCCACTATTCCCTAATTTCCTCCTATGGCTCCCTTCGGTTTATTTCAATACTACGAGCTTAAAGGAAACTTTTGGATATTATTCCGACTACTAAATAAGAATTGTTTTAACTAAACCCTTGACCCCAATGCATGATTTTCTTTTCTAAAAGTTTACAAATGTTTTCCAAAATATTCTTTTTCTTCAAAAACCCGCTTTACAATATTGAAAGTCTTAATGACTAAAGCAATGACTATGATCCTACGATGACTATGACTCTACGATGCCTATGATCCTATGATGCCTATGATCCTATGAATACTATGATCCCATGACGACTACGATCCTATGAAGACTGTGATCCTATGAATGCTATGATCCTATGAATACTATGGTCCTATGATGCCTATGATGCTATGATGCCTATGCTTCTATGACAACTATGATTCTATGATACGATATGCTATGTCTATGACCCGATATGCTATGACATGTTCTACGTTGATAGTCTCGCCTTATGATTATCGTTCCTCCAAGGTGAGACAAAGCGTCCATGATTACTCCATAATGCGATCGGAGGGTTCCGACCTTACGTCACTCCGACAAGTACATGATTTTCCTTGGGCTCCCCCGCATGCTAAATATGAACATGGGTTGGGGGGATGGGAACTATGCATACTTGGGAATTGGGAAGGAAACTATGTTTCATTGCCACACGGGTCACCGCTTATCATCCCGGACGCGGGATGCCCGACGCGGGATTTATGGCAGAGCTGGAGTATTCCGGCGCTATGTGGGCGAGCCGCCTCGCGCGGTACTATGACCTGATATGACCAAATAAGCATGCATGACATCCGCCCCCAGGGGCACTCATATGCACATGTTACTCTACTATCCTATGGTATGTTCTATGTTCTCCATGCAGTATATGATTCCTATGTACAGGTCACAGATTGACATGACATGTTCTATGTTTCTATGCGGTTATTGTTCATGTATACATTTCTTACTATGTTACTATTCATGCCTTACATACTCGGTACATTGTTCGTACCGACCCCTCTTCTTCGGGGTCGTTTCATGCCGCGCGGTACACCCGTACGACGCAAAGTTAGTATAGAAGATGTCCGGCGGAGTTGGTAGGCTCCACTTGTCCGGGAGTGCTGCCGAGTCAGATTATATGTGCTGTACAGTTTGTTCGAAGTTAGAGACTTTGCAGACAGAGTCGTGGGTATTGGGTTGTCATATGTAAGCGGCTCCAGCAGCCGATATGTTATTATGATTCGTGTCACGAGTCTTATATGATGTCAGATTTTATTTATGAAAAAAAAATGTTCTATGTATTCTTTCTAACTGATTCATAAAGTCATCTGTGTAATAAGAGTTAGCGGGTTCGCTCGGCTCCGAATATGGGGTCGGGTGCCCATCACACCCCAGTAAGACTGGGGTGTGACAAAGTGGTATCAGAGCAGGTCGGTCTAAGGGTTGTCTGCAAAGTCGTGTCCGGTAGAGTCCTGTTTATGGGTGTGAAGCCGGCCACATCTATAGACAGGAGGCTACGGGGCATCTAGGAATGGTTGACCTTCTTTCTTTCATTAGATCGTGCGATAGGGCCAAGTCATAGGAAATAAAAATTCCTTACACTCATCGTTGATTTCCGCAGGCGCCCAGTATCGATGGAAAAGGCGAATGTCGTTATGGAAGTCGAGAGAGGTAAAACCGGACCGATATATTTATTCTGTTACGTGGAGCTGGGCGCCAGACAAGAAATAGTTATACATGCAGGCGGAAGGCGAACATCAGGAATTAAAAAGGGCAAAACGGTCATTGTAGAAGAAAGGGCGTATTACGAAGATATCTCGGAAGTTGTAAAGTTTTGATTGGCTTCAGCTCGAGTAGTAAAGGCCATGTGAGAAAGTGGACGCAAAAATATCAGCGTTAAGGCACCGGATTCCACCAAAGTTTCGAGGTTAAGCGTGCTCAGGTGGGAGGATGGGTGACCCCCTGGGAAGTTTACAAGAAATGCTACATATTCGGACATAAGAGACAAATGGGAAATTAGCGTAGCCTAAGGAAAACTAGAGTATATGGAATGGTGGAAACCTTAAGAGGACGCGTAAGACGAGGTGAATTAGCTCGGAAAAGAGATGGAAAATGTATTACAGCTTTAGAATTAGGATAGGCTTGAACAGCGTTTGGAAGCATTTTATGGGTTAGTGGATAACATATATATATGTATAAAGGTGTGGGACATTCCATATGATTGTATCGGTGGACATGTGAATCCCAGCAACCGAAGTTACGATACAAAAGGCATTAATCGAGTAAGGGTACCGAAGTTCGAGTGATAGCAAGAGTAAATGATACAAGTGTTGCAAAGTAAGCTGTTATTATTCTACTATAGATTGAGATTGGGAATGAGGATATGAGACGAAGTGCACATAGATAATGGTATAGGTACACTCCAAAAGGGGGGGAGAACAGATGATCTGGAAAGGACAAAGATAATGAGTGGGCGCGAGATTAGAAAATCTATGACATGGAATAAGGACTCTGTAAAGCCCACGAAATCCGATTATAAAGGAAATGAGGTAAAGGATAAGGAATGGGCTCGAAGGAAAGGACAACGATAAAAGAATTCTCCCGAAACGTTACAAGACCCTATAAGATCGGTTGAACATTCGAGGACGAATGTTCTAAAGGGGGGAGGATGTTATAGCCCGTACTTCGTGCGTTCGGACATTTTGTGATAGTCGTGGAATGTTGGGAAGTAAGACTATTTTCCAAATGATTTT
This sequence comes from Lycium ferocissimum, assembly GCF_029784015.1. Classification (NCBI taxonomy): domain Eukaryota; kingdom Viridiplantae; phylum Streptophyta; class Magnoliopsida; order Solanales; family Solanaceae; genus Lycium; species Lycium ferocissimum. The sequence continues at coordinate 23,354,463 of NC_081347.1, read as the reverse complement.
AATGTGTAAGTGGGTTATGAATATTGTTTACGAGTATTATTAGTATGGAAATGTTGAGAAAGACTAAGGGTAAAAAGAGGAATTCGCAAAACGGTTCATGGAAATAATGCGGAAGGCCAGGGGCAAAACGGAAATTTCACACAAGGATCGGGGATAAAGATTATATTATCGAGTATGAGAATGTATATATATGGCATTTGGAGGGCGTAGGAAGTAAATCGGTTAACGTGATCACTCGAGGATAGCCCTCGTAACCATAAGCCAAGGTGGGGCCCACCCATCGAGATTTTATAAAAGACATATAAAGAGATATATGGGTAGTACATGTGAAGTTGAGCAAGTCTTAAGAAGGACCCATAAGCCAAAAATGAGTGTAAGCCCTCCAAAAGGACGATTTAAGAAAACGTTTCCGGATGACCTGACTTGGAGGGGCAAAAACGGCATGATACGTTTGGAATTTGGGAAACCCCCAGAAATAAAAGTTGTAGATAATTAAATTAGCTTTCCAACGGTAGGTTGTGGACCCTCACACGATGTCGGAATCAAAAGTTATGTCCATTTTAAGAGAGAGACCTTAAGCTGCCAAAAATAATAAAGAAAACTCCGCGGGCCCCCCGGGGGAGGTCGGTGAAACCGACCTAGGGAGGCTATAAAAGACCCCATAAGTCTCATATTTTCAGCATAATAGTATTCCAAAAGTCCTAGAAGCCTCTCAAAATTTCTCCCAAACATTATAGTCCGATAAATCGAGAATTTAACAAGATTTCGCCAAACTAGTCCGTGAAAGGTGATTGTTCTTCCTTCTACTCAAGTGTGGCGTTGGAGAAAATTTATGTGGCTGAGTTTCTTCAAGTATAAGGTATTTTATTCATCCCATATCTTGTGTTGAGTTTATTTTAAGGTCTAGCAAGCTTTAAAAAACGAAAATAGTTATGGAGAAGGGTTATACAGTGTTGTGTTGAAGCTATTGTGTTTATGGACTGTTTGAACATGTTGTGGCCGTGTGTATGGACTGATTTATATATGTAAAGATGGTATATAATATTGTTAGTTTGTTGACAAGATTATACTCCTTGATTGGGACGAAAGGAAGTGCATATTGTTGTTGTATGTTGAAAAACATCGTGTGGGATGTTTATGGAACATATTGTTATGAATAAAAGTGTTGTGATGTTGATAATTTGGCCGGGTTGAATTCCCGGATTGTTGTTGATTGAAATTGGCCAAGTTGAACTTGGTGGGATAGAGCATTTATAGGGGGAAATCTTTGCCGAAATTTCGGTAGGCAAGTGTTATCTTAAGATTCAATTTCTAAATGCTCTAATTAAGGTTTGGTAAATGTGACCAATTTGTAGATTTTGGTGGATTTGGAACTTGAATTTGGAGTCGCATGAGAAGCATAAAAGGTATGTAAGGCTTACCCCTTCTTTCTATGGCATGTCTTAGACGTAATAAGCTTGAATACGTGTACGGGGACAATCCCTTTCCTAGAAATCCGAGATTGAAAATAGTTACTATTCATTCAGTGGAATTGAAACATATGTTCGCGAATAGTTGAGAAAAAGGTCTAAACACCTAGAACTCGCAAGAGTAGGGCCTGTTTACCCTAAAACTCTCATACGTCTTGTCATGAAACGTGTTACATGTACGCCGCCTCATTTGACTCGAGGTGGGCCCACTATTCCCTAATTTCCTCCTATGGCTCCCTTCGGTTTATTTCAATACTACAGTTAAAGGAAACTTTTGGATATTATTCCGACTACTAAATAAGAATTGTTTTAACTAAACCCTTGACCCCAATGCATGATTTTCTTTTCTAAAAGTTTACAAATGTTTTCCAAAATATTCTTTTTCTTCAAAAACCCGGTTTACAATATTGAAAGTCTTAATGACTAAAGCAATGACTATGATCCTACGATGACTATGACTCTACGATGCCTATGATCCTATGATGCCTATGATCCTATGAATACTATGATCCCATGACGACTACGATCCTATGAAGACTGTGATCCTATGAATGCTATGATCCTATGAATACTATGGTCCTATGATGCCTATGATGCTATGATGCCTATGCTTCTATGACAACTATGATTCTATGATACGATATGCTATGTCTATGACCCGATATGCTATGACATGTTCTACGTTGATAGTCTCGCCTTATGATTATCGTTCCTCCAAGGTGAGACAAAGCGTCCATGATTACTCCATAATGCGATCGGAGGGTTCCGACCTTACGTCACTCCGACAAGTACATGATTTTCCTTGGGCTCCCCCGCATGCTAAATATGAACATGGGTTGGGGGGATGGGAACTATGCATACTTGGGAATTGGGAAGGAAACTATGTTTCATTGCCACACAGTCGGTGGCTTATCATCCCGGACGCGGGATGCCGGACGCGGGATTTATGGCGAGCTGGAGTATTCGGCGCTATGTGGGCGAGCCGCCTCGCGCGGTACTATGACACGATATGACCAAATAAGCATGCATGACATCCGCCCCCGGGGGGCACTCATATGCACATGTTACTCTGCTATCCTATGGTATGTTCTATGTTCTCCATGCAGTATATGATTCCTATGTACAGGTCACAGATTGACATGACATGTTCTATGTTTCTATGCGGTTATTGTTCATGTATACATTTCTTACTATGTTACTATTCATGCCTTACATACTCGGTACATTGTTCGTGCCGACCCCTCTTCTTCGGGGTGCGTTTCATGCCGCGCGGGTACACCGGTACGACGCAAAGTTAGTATAGAAGATGTCCGGCGGAGTTGGTAGGCTCCACTTGTCCGGGAGTCTTTGCCGAGTCGATTATATGTCTTTGTACGGTTTGTTCGAAGTTAGAGACTTTGCGGACGAGTCGTGGGTATTGGGTTGTCATATGTAAGCGGCTCCCGACGGCCGATATGTTATTATGATTCGTGTCACGAGTCTTATATGATGTCGATTTTATTTATGAAAAAAAAAAATGTTCTATGTATTCTTTCTAACTTTGATTCATAAAGTCATCCGACGGGTTCGCTCGGCTCCGAATATGGGGTCGGGTGCCCATCACACCCCGCAAGACGGGGTGTGACAAAGTGGTATCGAAAGGGTCGGTCTAAGGGTTGTCTGCAAAGTCGTGTCCGGTAGAGTCCTGTTTATGGGTGTGAAGCCGGCCACATCTATAGATAGGAGGCTACGGGGCATCTAGGAATGGTTGACCTTCTTTCTTTCATTAGATCGTGCGATAGGGCCAAGTCATAGGAAATAAAAATTCCTTACACTCATCGTTGATTTCCGCAGGCGCCCAGTATCGATGGAAAAGGCGAATGTCGTTATGGAAGTCGAGAGAGGTAAAACCGGACCGATATATTTATTCTTTACGTGGAGGTGGGCGCCGGACAAGAAATAGTTATACATGCGAGGGCGGAAGGCGAACATCGGGAATTAAAAAGGGCAAAACGGTCATTGTAGAAGAAAGGGCGTATTACGAAGATATCTCGGAAGTTGTAAAGTTTTGATTGGCTTCACTCGAGTAGTAAAGGCCATGTGAGAAAGTGGACGCAAAAATATCGGCGTTAAGGCACCGGATTCCACCAAAGTTTCGAGGTTAAGCGTGCTCAGGTGGGAGGATGGGTGACCCCCTAGGAAGTTTACAAGAAATGCTACATATTCGGACATAAGAGACAAATGGGAAATTAGCGTAGCCTAAGGAAAACTAGAGTATATGGAATGGCTGGAAACCTTAAGAGGACGCGTAAGACGAGGTGAATTAGCTCGGAAAAGAGATGGAAAATGTATTACAGCTTTAGAATTAGGATAGGCTTGAACAGCGTTTGGAAGCATTTTATGGGTTAGTGGATAACATATATATATGTATAAAGGTGTGGGACATTCCATATGATTGTATCGGTGGACATGTGAATCCCGAAGAACCGAAGTTACGATACAAAAGGCATTAATCGAGTAAGGGTACCGAAGTTCGAGTGATAGCAAGAGTAAATGATACAAGTGTTGCAAAGTAAGTACGTTATTATTCTACTATAGATTGAGATTGGGAATGAGGATATGAGACGAAGTGCACATAGATAATGGTATAGGTACACTCCAAAAGGGGGAGAACGAGATGATCCGGAAAGGACAAAGATAATGAGTGGGCGCGATGAGATTAGAAAATCTATGACATGGAATAAGGACTCTGTAAAGCCCACGAAATCCGATTATAAAGGAAATGAGGTAAAGGATAAGGAATGGGCTCGAAGGAAAGGACAACGATAAAAGAATTCTCCCGAAACGTTACAAGACCCTATAAGATCGAGTTGAACATTCGAGGACGAATGTTCTAAAGAGGGAGGATGTTATAGCCCGTACTTCGTGCGTTCGGACATTTTGTGATAGTCGTGGAATGTTGGGAAGTAAGACTATTTTCCAAATGATTTTAATGTGTAAGTGGGTTATGAATATTGTTTACGAGTATTATTAGTATGGAAATGTTGAGAAAGACTAAGGGTAAAAAGAGGAATTCGCAAAACGGTTCATGGAAATAATGCGGAAGGCCGAGGCAAAACGGAAATTTCACACAAGGATCAGGGATAAAGATTATATTATCTGAGTATGAGAATGTATATATATGGCATTTGGAGGGCGTAGGAAGTAAATCGGTTAACGTGATCACTCGAGGATAGCCCTCGTAACCATAAGCCAAGGTGGGGCCCACCCATCGAGATTTTATAAAAGACATATAAAGAGATATATGGGTAGTACATGTGAAGTTGAGCAAGTCTTAAGAAGGACCCATAAGCCAAAAATGAGTGTAAGCCCTCCAAAAGGACGATTTAAGAAAACGTTTCCGGATGACCTGACTTGGAGGGGCAAAAACGGCATGATACGTTTGGAATTTGGGAAAACCCCCAGAAATAAAAGTTGTAGATAATTAAATTAGCTTTCCAACGGTAGGTTGTGGACCCTCACACGATGTCGGAATCAAAAGTTATGACCATTTTAAGAGAGAGACCTTAAGCTGCCAAAAATAATAAAGAAAACTCCGCGGGCCCCACGAAGGGGTCAGTGAAACCGACCTAGGGAGGCTATAAAAGACCCCATAAGTCTCATATTTTCAGCATAATAGTATTCCAAAAGTCCTAGAAGCCTCTCAAAATTTCTCCCAAACATTATAGTCCGATAAATCGAGAATTTAACAAGATTTCGCCAAACTAGTCCGTGAAAGGTGATTGTTCTTCCTTCTACTCAAGTGTGGCGTTGGAGAAAATTTATGTGGCTGAGTTTCTTCAAGTATAAGGTATTTTATTCATCCCATATCTTGTGTTGAGTTTATTTTAAGGTCTAGCAAGCTTTAAAAAACGAAAATAGTTATGGAGAAGGGTTATACAGTGTTGTGTTGAAGCTATTGTGTTTATGGACTGTTTGAACATGTTGTGGCCGTGTGTATGGACTGATTTATATATGTAAAGATGGTATATAATATTGTTAGTTTGTTGACAAGATTATACTCCTTGATTGGGACGAAAGGAAGTGCATATTGTTGTTGTATGTTGAAAAACATCGTGTGGGATGTTTATGGAACATATTGTTATGAATAAAAGTGTTGTGATGTTGATAATTTGGCCGGGTTGAATTCCCGGATTGTTGTTGATTGAAATTGGCCAAGTTGAACTTGGTGGGATAGAGCATTTATAGGGGGAAATCTTTGAAATTTCGGTAGGCAAGTGTTATCTTAAGATTCAATTTCTAAATGCTCTAATTAAGGTTTGGTAAATGTGACCAATTTGTAGATTTTGGTGGATTTGGAACTTGAATTTGGAGTCGCATGAGAAGCATAAAAGGTATGTAAGGCTTACCCCTTCTTTCTATGGCATGTCTTAGACGTAATAAGCTTGAATACGTGTACGGGGACAATCCCTTTCCTAGAAATCCGAGATTGAAAATAGTTACTATTCATTCGGTGGAATTGAAACATATGTTCGCGAATAGTTGAGAAAAAGGTCTAAACACCTAGAACTCGCAAGAGTAGGGCACTGTTTACCCTAAAACTCTCATACGTCTTGTCATGAAACGTGTTACATGTACGCCGCCTCATTTGACTCGAGGTGGGCCCACTATTCCCTAATTTCCTCCTATGGCTCCCTTCGGTTTATTTCAATACTACAGTTAAAGGAAACTTTTGGATATTATTCCGACTACTAAATAAGAATTGTTTTAACTAAACCCTTGACCCCAATGCATGATTTTCTTTTCTAAAAGTTTACAAATGTTTTCCAAAATATTCTTTTTCTTCAAAAACCCAGTTTTACAATATTGAAAGTCTTAATGACTAAAGCAATGACTATGATCCTACGATGACTATGACTCTACGATGCCTATGATCCTATGATGCCTATGATCCTATGAATACTATGATCCCATGACGACTACGATCCTATGAAGACTGTGATGATCCTATGAATGCTATGATCCTATGAATACTATGGTCCTATGATGCCTATGATGCTATGATGCCTATGCTTCTATGACAACTATGATTCTATGATACGATATGCTATGTCTATGACCCGATATGCTATGACATGTTCTACGTTGATAGTCTCGCCTTATGATTATCGTTCCTCCAAGGTGAGACAAAGCGTCCATGATTACTCCATAATGCGATCGGAGGGTTCCGACCTTACGTCACTCCGACAAGTACATGATTTTCCTTGGGCTCCCCTGCATGCTAAATATGAACATGGGTTGGGGGGATGGGAACTATGCATACTTGGGAATTGGGAAGGAAACTATGTTTCATTGCCACCTGGTCAGCTGGCTTATCATCCCGGACGCGGGATGCCCGGACGCGGGATTTATGGCAGAGCTGGAGTATTCCGGCGCTATGTGGGCGAGCCGCCTCGCGCGGTACTATGACCTGATATGACCAAATAAGCATGCATGACATCCGCCCCCAGGGGCACTCATATGCACGGTTACTCTGCTATCCTATGGTATGTTCTATGTTCTCCATGCAGTATATGATTCCTATGTACAGGTCACAGATTGACATGACATGTTCTATGTTTCTATGCGGTTATTGTTCATGTATACATTTCTTACTATGTTACTATTCATGCCTTACATACTCAGTACATTGTTCGTACTGACCCCTCTTCTTCGGGGGCTGCGTTTCATGCCGCGCAGGTACACCCAGACGACGCAAAGTTAGTATAGAAGATGTCCAGCGGAGTTGGTAGGCTCCACTTGTCCGGGAGTGCTGCCGAGTCAGATTATATGTGCTGTACAGTTTGTTCGAAGTTAGAGACTTTGCAGACAGAGTCGTGGGTATTGGGTTGTCATATGTAAGCGGCTCCAGCAGCCGATATGTTATTATGATTCGTGTCACGAGTCTTATATGATGTCAGATTTTATTTATGAAAAAAAAAATGTTCTATGTATTCTTTCTAACTGATTCATAAAGTCATCTGTGTAATAAGAGTGCTTAATTCTTTCTATATACTTTTAATCTATTTGAAATGAATGTTGAATAAGGGAAGGGTTCACCCACCAGGGGGCTTAGTGTGGGTGCCCGCTCGATCCACTAGTTGGGTCGTGACAAAGAACCACCTCTGCCACTCTGTGCACCGCCTCTAACTTGCTATGCCACTAACCTGGGTGCAATAATTTGAGAACCTGAGTGTGGGCCACCCTGTCTATGTTTGGGGGAACTCCCTGGTGAAATGCCCTAACCACTCGTCCTTAATCCACACAATGCCATCCTGTCGACACTCAACTTAGACTTTCATACTCTCTTGCATTATCAGACTTATCATACCTTGTGCTCCATTCATATGAATACTTTACCATTGTGACCCTCACTTCACAAAACTTGAACTATCAAAATTCTCTTCAGTACAACTCAACTTTGATAGTAGAAAGGAAACTCATCAAATGAACCACATAGCAAGTCTTACCACCTCAAATCTCATCACCGAGGATCACTTTTCTTTCCTTTGTCCTTTATCAACTTCTTTTCATAGCCTTACCATGGTCACAATCCTCTCATATGACTAGTTGATCCTCCCAAGTTCAAACTTGTCTCTAAGATGCCCATATTTGTACCTTTCCATTACTGAATCATTGACTTGTGGCATCATAAGAGTGTCATAATAATTCTAGATAACATTGACGTATTCCCACACCAATCACACCTCCAGTAAATCATCCTTGATATGTTAAACCTCCTCAAGTATAGTCTTTAGAGCCGCAACGCTTATTACTTAGGTACTTCGCTAACTGTACGGATTCAAATCGTTAACTCTTTTCCTATCACCTACTATACCGTAAATGCAATTTCTCAACTTTCAAGAAACTAACTGTTGAAGACATGGCGATCATGCAGTCCTTCGTACTATCACTCCCATTCCCTAGGGATATCACCGAACTAAAGAGTCTGAATCGCAAAACCAATCAATTGAGTCTTGAAGTCATACATGAAATTTGAACTTGATCTTGTGTCCTTATCATGGTGACACATCTCGTATCATACCGCGCGATGTCACATCTAGCCAGTCATGCGAATCCGAGAATGTGTCCTCACCATTAGTGAGAGATTGAAACAAAGAAGTTTAGACCTTGAACTGAATCACATACGCACGAAAAGGAATGAAAAAATGAAAGTTCCCTAAATATCCTTTAGCCTCTCGAAGATAGGTACAGAGCTCATCTTACCTATCCGCAAGACTCTACTAGACATTGTTTTTGTACTCATGAGACCGGTGAACATAGTGCTCTCATACCAAATTTGTCACGACCCAAAATCCCTAATAAAGACTAAGTCGCGAATCTTAAATAATGTGGAAAGTAAAGATGTACAACCCAAGGTACTTAATATTCTTAATAAGACAATGAAATATGTCTAAGTCAAATTTCTCCCCAAAACCTGGAAGTCACAAGTACAAGAGCTACAAATCCGAATATAAGTCTTACATTACAACATAACACTGTCTGAAATGGAGAAAAAGACAGAACATAAATATAAGAGGGAATCCAGTCTGGGGAAAACATTAGCATCTCACTCTGGACTCCAAAATAGCGCACTCCAACGATCAACCGAACCTCGATACTCAACTCATGCTCGAATCTGTACCAGTATACAAAAGGTGCACCATGTGTAGAGTGAGTACGGGAAGCATGTGTACCTAGAAGCATCATTAACCGGCCCTAAACTATAGCGATGTCGCGGCTTGGTACTTCGGATACTTCTCTTTTTGCTTTGTTAGTTTCAACAGTTACAGTTTATAAGCATTAAATAAGTAAATAAGATATTCACAATTCATTCGGATCATAAGGTCCTTCTTTTCTAAGTATATTCATGAAGGTTTAACCTTTTTCATCATTTAAGACAAGAAAACATAAAACTTCAATTCCTCGATCAATTAGGACAAGTATAGATGTAAAGATCGCATCTTCCTATCAATCTTGACAATTTAAGTGTAAAGATCCCATCTCTATATCCTTTATGATAATTTAAGTTTAAAGATCCCATCTTTATATCAATTAAGACGAATATAACTATAATGGTCCCGTCTTTAGATCATTTAGCGCACACATGGCATGAAATCAAGTCAAACAAATATAAATGACATGAGATGTAAAGGAATATATGCAATGCAATTGAACAGTATGCAATGCAATGACCATATGAACCAGTTAGGCTTCACGTGATCCATGGGGGACTCATCATGAGGTCCATATACTCACCCGGAATACCAGATCTCCCAGATCACATTCGGTCCCAGCTGTTTAGCTGTAACATCATCATCACTCCGTCCATGCACCATATCCAATATCCGGCCTCCCAGGCCCCTTTCTCGTATTTCATCAATCAAATGTCAATAATATCATGAAAACATGAATGGATATGCGTACACCATGAAAATGCATAATATTAAGGGGAGTCCCCTTTCGTATTTCATCAATCAAATGTCAATAATATCATGAAAATATTAATGGATATGCGCACACCATACAAATGCATAATATCAAGGGGAGGCCCTTTCTCGTATTTCATCAATCAATGTCAATAATATCACGAAAATATGAAAGGATATGCGAACACCATGCAAATACATAATATCAAGTCAATATCAAGTATATATGACCTTTTCGTAATTTAGACGAGATGTGGAGTAATGAATGGAAATCAAGTTATTCTCAATTATTCAACCAATAGTGGCCATCATAGCCCAAATAACTACAATCATACTAGCCTAAATTGATTTATCCACCATTCCTCATGGCCTGAAGGCGAAACATATAATCTCCGCCACTTAGCATAATTATTTCATGTTTTAGTTACCCATACAGTTATGCCGGTACCCGTAGAAGTGCTCATCACCTCACGAGAATGGGACCTGCAATTTCCCATTACGCCCCTTTATTACGGGACCCCAAATTTCCCATAACGCCACCCCTAATTTCCCATTGCGCCCTTTTATTAAATTAACCAACACATAACACTACATAAAGGGTCTAGTAATTCTCAACTTGCTTTAGATTTGAAGTCCCATAGCTCATGAATAGATTGCATTTCTTCAACGCTTCCAAATGACCCAAAATTCGATTTTGCGAAAATTAAGCCTTCCGAAAACTACCGCGTCTAAATTCACCAAACGAGCTTAATCTAGTCAAAATAGTAATGTACGGAGTTAGACAATTCCAATGATATCCATATTGCTAAACATTAATCCGGAAAATGATATCCATATTGCTAAACATTAATCCGGAACCCAAAAAAGTCAACCCCGAGCTCACAAGGGCAAAATTGGAATTTTAGTGTAAAATCGATTTACGCATTGCCCATAGGTTCTAGATCTAGAAAATCAAGCAATTTCATCCATGAATTGATCCTCAAATCAAAGGTTTTCCATTTCCCAACTCTAGAGCTCCAAAACCCTAGTTTCTACAACCTAAACACGGATAAAAATGATAATCAGTACAAATAAACATGGGGAAACATCAAAATAGTGGTTTCATACTTATCCCCTTACGTAGACGAGAAATTAGCCACCAAAATCACCTCAAACGGAGCTCTAGAACTCAAAATATGGACAAAACATTCTAAATCCTGATCTGGTTTTTAAAACACTATCCAAGTAATTTGTCTTCATCGCGATCGTGACTGCCATGGCCTGATCGCGAAGGCTATTTTTTTTTTCTTTTTTGCAGATTTTTTTTTTCATTGCGAAGCATGATTTTGTACCAGAAAACCAGAAAATTCTCAATTAGCTTCCAATCTTCGATTCAACACCTGAAACTCAATCGGAACCTCCTAGAGACAAACCACATATGAATCTATATATATTATAAAGCTAGGCATAGACAAGGTGATGTGGCACCTCTTTATGACCACCATTCCTATTTATCTTTGATCTCTTTTTTTTCCTCCCATTTTTCTACTAACTAAATGGCTTTAAAGAGCCTTACAAAAAAAATATAAAATTGAATCCCATGTAATAGCAGTAATCAAATCAAACAAACCTTTCCAATAGCATGAGCAGTGTTACCTAAGAATGAAGAGTTACAAAATTAAAGGCAATAAAGAATTGCAGTAAATGAGAGTAATAAAGAGTTGTCATAGTGTGGAATCATATGCAACACAAGAGCTATGTTCTAAGTATTTGCTATCAACTGCATTCTTCATACGTTGACACTCCACAAAATTGTGCACCCAGTTATTGAACATCTACTGCTAATATGTATTTGACAGTTTCAAGGCTTTCAAACATGTGTTTGCAATTTGAAATTGATGTTTTTATACTATAGTTGTTATTTGCAAAAAGAAAAGATTTTTGGATTTTGTCTAGCTATGCATTCTGCAGGTTGTTCCTTGGTCAAAGTACAACATACAGGCAATATGAACATTTATAATTGGAATGGGAAGGTGATTGAACCATTGATGTTGAGATTATACTTCTACGGCAATATGTCGCGATAATTATGTAGTATTATATATGTGATTCTTACTACATACTTTGGCGTTAGATTGCTTTGGCGGTTTCTATTATCCTTGAAAGCTTAAGTTCTGGGTGACTTGGTCTTCTAATTTTTACTTCTTACCCGTAATACAATGATTTTAAGAGCAACATAGCGTGGTGTTGGTGTTGTTTATTTATATATAAAAAAATTAATAAAACTCTTTTGTTTTTTTTGTGCGGAGGATCTTTCGAAAACAACCTCTCTACCTCCTGAAGTAGGGATAAGGTCTATGTACGCTCTCCCCTCCCCAGAGGCCATGTGGTGAAATTTCACTGGGTATGTTGTTGTTGTATTAATAAAACATTTTTGTGTCCGCAAAATTGATTTCTCCTTTTGGTGATACATGGTTTTAGCCTATCAATACGTCTGATATGAAGATGATATTGCAGGAATTGTTTTATAACAAATTAAGCTTCTAAGAAGGAGATAGACATAGTGTGGCAGTAAAAGAGAAAATGAAAATCTATCGGTATCATGCTTTTTTTCTCATAAAATTATGCTCACAAAGTGTTTATGTTCGTTAATATGTATGAAGCCATGTTTTGTTAAATTTTGTAGTTACTTTTAGTACATTTTAACCAAATTGATACATGTATATGTAAATGCCTATCTGGATATATAGATGTCAGAGGTACGTTGGATTGACAATTGTTGTAATTGAGAAATGGTAACACAGAGTTAGGTCTTTAAAGAGTGGTAGGATAATTTATTTTCGGACTACCTGTATATTTGATTGCATGTATTGTCTTCTTTCTGGAAAGTCTTTTAACTTTCTTCAAATATTTCCTTTTCCTATGTGATTACTACCTTCTTTCTAGATTTAGCTTTCTTTTTGTATATCTGTGAATATTTTCTACAATTTTTTTTCCTATTCAGCTATTCTGCAGATATGTTGTAACTACTACTCACATTGTTCAAAATTTTCTTTTACAGGTATGTTTGTGATACTTTCAACCTTGAAAACTAAATCATTGACCTTTCAAACTCTTCAAGCCTTGCTAACCCAAGGATAATTGCATAGAGATGACTTTTTCTCTGCATATGATGCATATACTGTATAATTATATGATATTATAGTAGATACAACCAAAGTTGATGAGCAAAAAAGAAGGGTTTCTATTGTATATTTATATGAGATTATATTAGATCAAAATTTATGTAGATGAAATTATGCACTCCAAGACAGGGAAAGAACAATAATTTAATGATAGGTGTATAAAGTGTGAGTTAGTAAACTAAATTGTCTTTAAGAATTTAACATTCCAATATTATAAAATTATGTTGGATGAGTTATATAAGTTTGACATTTCTTATATGAAGAGACATTGTTTAGCAGGAAATGTCGAACTTCAATTTCGTTGCTTAGTCGGAACTATCGAACTTCAAATTCATACAAAAATATCTTTTTGTTCATTCATCTTAATATCACTAAGAATAAATAAAAATAACACAGCCACAAAAAACGACAATGACAAAGAAAAAGAACAAGAAAGTAGCTAGGAAATTAGAGCAACACAAGAACTCTTGATAAGAAGAATTACATGAATTGAGAGAATATAACATTGATCGAAGAATAGCGAATGATCTTTAATTAATTTTTTTAATTTTGTTTAATAATCGCGCGAAGCGCGGATAAATTTCCTAGTTTCAATCATAAAACATGCTACGAACCTGCTCGCACACTTAAAATATCCAAAAGAGGTCATCTTGACCCCGTGTTGACCAAGGTCAACTTCAATTCTTCAAAATACTAGATTTTCATTCAAAGATCCAAATCACACCTGAATGCCTCGAGACCCGAACCAATAGTCCAACTAAGTCAAAATCGCATTCCGGACCTAATGGAATCGAAAAAAACTTCAAAAATGACGCATTCACCCTGATGTTGACTTTGGTCAAACTTCTTCATTTCCTTAACTTATGAAGTTCCAATTTAGCTAAAACTAATACAAACTCACCTGATTTCCTTGGGAACCATGCCATCCATCCCCGCAAGTCAAATACCAAGATGAAACTACAAAAAGGGTATTTTGGATAAAAAGAGTCCAAAAGCTCAAAACGACCACGCGGGTCGTTACAATATACGCATAAATATGTATATTTACTTCCACTAACTTTAAAACTTTCAATATCATCAACTCCCAAATTGATTCCATTCTAATCTTATAAAAATTATTATTATGCACTACACGAATTCTCAGAATATAATGTATATGATTTTTGCAACTCTTTTCAGGTAAAATGATGTGAAGTTCAATTCTTGTTAAAAAAAGAATTGCTGTTAGATATGCAGCAATCCGATAAGGCTTAAAGTGAAACCACATTAAACTTTGGAACCTGCAAAGAAAAATTTGTAAAATAGGAGATGGTTAATACTACACAAATGTTACTTGCGCAAACAGTACATGGATAGACAAACAAGCCAACGTATAGCAATACTATGTCTTTTTTAATCGCATTTATAGGATATGGAATCTAAAAAAGAATCAATTAAGTACAATGGAATGAAAAGTTATCCCAATATACAGGCCCTATAAATTAAACATATGCATTACAGAATTTTTTGACTCATGTGAAAAAGACGAAAAAACGAAAAAAATCTTCATTTTTTTAACGAAATTTTCATCTCTATCAAACAGAAATTGAATATATAAAATTTATTAGTGGAAGAATCTTTTATTTTTTTTTATTACCCTCATAACTTCAGAAAAAGGTTTGTGTAAAGGCTTCCATACAGAAATCAACTTGATTATTTTTATATATCTTGAAAACAAATTCATGGACGGATACCAAGTTTTTTCACATTTTTGCGTTCATCTCCTAAAAAATAATTGGTACAACTTTTCCTTTCCTTCCTACTCCTCTTTTTCTCTTTGATTTTGGTAAAATAAATGGATGAGCGGAAGAGCTAAAAGCTTTTATCTTTTACCGTATGCTATAATTTTCAGAACACCCTAATTAAACTAGAGTTTGAAGTCCTCCGAATGATGATAGAGAATTTTTATTCATAAAATCATGCAAGAATAGAGAAAAATTGTCACGACCCAAAATTTCAAAAGTGGCAGTGTGGGCACCGCGAGCCCAAAAAAGTGCCAAAGTATTTCAACAATCATAAAGAGGAAATAAGTATCCATGAGTCAATAATAAAGTCTTATAAGTCATAAAATACAAAAATCTAAGTCATACATCTCCCAAAATCTGAAGTCATAAGTACAAGAGCCACTAAGTACGGAATGTAAGTCTGAATGTCTACAACAATTGTCCAAAAGTAAAAGAAAGAAAGTAAGATAGACACGGAGTCCAGTGCTATGGCACAACTAGCAGCACACCCTGATAACTCCAAATGATATACCTCAACAATCGGTGGTGACTCGTCCACTACTAGACATACTCTTCTCTCCAACTTGTTCTTCATCTCCAACAATATTGTTGTTACCAATATCAACATCACCAACATTTATTTGATCCCATTTTTTTCTAATCTTTCTCTCGCCTTCTCTCTTTGTATTTTTTTCCTCAATACAAATTGCCACAAGTATTGCACAGTTTCCTCATCAAGTGGCTTTTTCAGGTAAAGATAAGCGCCATTATTCAAAGCCTTCATTGCTAAGAATTCATTGCCTTCATCACATACAACTACATAATTATTTCGAGAAGCCAACCATTAGAATTGAATTATATTAATATAAACATTATGTGTATAGTTAATTTCATGTATATTCACTGAATTTTATCTATTTTAACAGTATTCTGTAACAAAATAATCGTTTATCATATCACTATAATAAAAAAGAATAGGATTAACCACAAAAAACTCTTGTCCTTGAACAAATAAAATCCATCACTAATCTTATTTAACGACAGATTATCAACAAATCATTTTAGCTACGGGCTTGTTAGTACAATGTTCTTATGCCGAGGGTCTACCAGAAACATCCTCCATACCTCTCAAGGTAGAGGTAAGGTCTGTGTACATTCTACCTTTCCCAAACCCCACTTTGTGGGATTTCATTGGGTATGTTGTTGTTGCTATTTAGTGACAATTTCATAGTTATTATTATTATTATTATTTTTTTTTTTTTGTAGTGTATTAATTAACATAAGCAGCTTTATCCACTATAACAAACGATATCCATGTTATGTTTTAAACGTTATGGATAGTTAATTTGATGTATATTCATGATAACCTCTTTTTTTTTTTTTTGATGATAACAGTAAAAACTTTTTATGATATACTAAACTACAAGACTTAACGACAGACAAATTCTATTGCTAAACAACAAAAAATCATCGCAGTCCTATTTAACAACGGATTACAAAAATCTCATTTAGCTATGGGCTTTTAGCGACAGATTAATGACGAATTTTGTAGCTAACTCTTTTTATAGTATATTAATTAAAATAACTGACTTTTTAATGTCATAAGTTGAAGAGTAAAATAAATAGTCACAGAGTGAAACGATACCCAAGGCCGATGCTTGGCCCAAAAGTTGAAAAGAAAGCAAATCAGGTGAATGGACATTGATTATCATCACATCATTTTTTCCTTTCCTTTGGAGAGAGAAATGACATTGCAGAGGAAACCATGTCAACTATCGTAACTGTATCAATGCACTTTGAAAGTCAGTGAAGAACAAGGAAGGAAATATATTATACACAGAATTGTATATCATAAGGGTATGTTTATTTCACATGCAAATTAAATTACAAATTTTTTTGTTATAATGCTACACTTTTTTTTTTTTATGTTGTAATCAATGTGTGCAGTATTTGACAGGTTCACATAAAAAGTCTAGATATTGTTTATTATGGACAATAGGATTATATATAATAGTGAAGATCATACTTAGGAATATATTGTTCAAGAATCTATTTCAATTTATTCAAATGACTTCTAGAAAATAAATAAAAACTGAATAGAGATACTATCAAAACAAGAAAAATATGATCACAAGTTTTGAGATAATCTTATTTCATGAATATGCAACCAATAATTTTAGAAGATTTAGTAAAGATAAAGGAATATATTTATCAATAAATTCTAATCATTCTCATTTGACTGATCTATTGTCCTATCAATGATCTTTTAGGTCTTGACATCAATAATTTTAGAAGATTTAGTAAAGATAGAGGAATATATTTATCAATAAATTCTAATCATTCTCATTTGACTTATCTATTGTCCTAGTAATGATCTTTTAGGTCTTGACATCAATAATATAACTATTCTAAGTAAATAAGAAGAAATTGATAGAAAGTTTTATGAAATCCGTGTGTCATTATATGTCTCACATATTATTATATCATCATTTAATTGAATTCAAAAATCTTAAATGCGACAAAAAAAAAGTGCAAACAGTTATAAGATCATACGCCGACAAAAAATTGTAAGTCTTTGTGGAATATATAGCCGCAAATAGACAAAATCTATACGCTTGAAAAACAAAATTACCTTAAATAAAATTAGTTGAAGGTGTGAAGTATTTAAAATGAAACCCTAATCTATTATTGAGGCACTGACTCTGATCGTTTCAAAAGTTTCTAAAAGCGTAGAAAGATTGAAATAGCCCTTCCTTTTTCTCTCTGATATTTGTTTGTCATCATTTTATGCAAATTAATGTTTTTCCCTACTGTATTTTAGTTACTTTGTTAATACCATAAAATTACTTGCTCTATGCATGCGTACTAAATGGTACATACAAAAGTAGATAGCAACGTAATTCAAGTCAAAACATTTAACACACCTTGAACATAAAATTACACCTAAACATTTAACACACCATGAACATAAAAATACACCTA
The DNA here is from genome assembly GCF_029784015.1 of Lycium ferocissimum. NCBI lineage: Eukaryota > Viridiplantae > Streptophyta > Magnoliopsida > Solanales > Solanaceae > Lycium > Lycium ferocissimum. Next base: position 23,336,638 of record NC_081347.1, on the reverse strand, counting down.
AATTATAATTACCACGTACACTGTTTCTTCGTGGGTAAGATAATTCAAGAAAATTAGTTTTCAGGTAAGATAATTATAGTAGCATTTACTTTTACAAAAAATATTCAAAAAATTGTTTAATGCCCTCACAAATTAATGTAGAGGAGAGATTGAATGACCATCAAAGTTGAACCAAAATGAACAATAATATTTGTAAACTAGTCAATAAAGTAGATTCAAATTTGTTTCTTTCAGATTAAGAAAAAACAGAATAAAATTTAATATTATATAATTGAAGGTACACACATAGTAGAAAGGATGAAATAACAGGTGTATGTTAACAAGAAATTAGTAAAAACTTCTTTAAATATGTAAGTTTTTTTGTTAAATTACACAAAAAATCTCCAAATGAAATCAAGAGGGAAACTTTTAATTAAACAAAACAATTGAAAGGAATTTTTTTTTTTTTTTTTTTAATGAAAATCGGGTCTCTTCTCTTGATTTTTTTTGTCCATATCCAATAAAAGACAAAAAGTTATTTCAAGATCAATAATAATGATAGCCAGATCAGTTTTTATCATATCCTTCTCTTATTCCTTTTCTTCCCTCCCGTAACCCCAATCTTGTGCCTCCCACCACTCAATGATTTTTTTTTCTTCTAAAATGATAGATAAATTTGGGTAATCTTCTGGCTCCACAACCCAAATGAATTTATTTTTCTAAAATGATAGATAAATTTGGGGAATCTTATGGCTCCACCACCCAAATGAATTTATTTTTTCTAAAATGATAGATAGATTTGTAAAAATCAAAGATCTACACTTTTGAAAACTATTTTTAAGGGATATAATTAATTTTTTCCTCCAACTCTATGACACTCTAGTCCAATTGACAAAGAATAATTTTCTCCCTTTTCTATAATAAAGGCCTAAGTGTAAAACACATATGTAAGTTGATTAAATAATTAAAATTAACACAAAACTATGTCTCTTCAGAGACATCTGATAAAATTGGAATGACAAAGAGATTAACATAAGACTATCGATCCCCATTGAAAAAATCACAGAAATCTTTATGGAGGACTAATCAAGTTCTTATAGCAAGAACCAAAAATAGAGAATCTAATTTCATTCTTTATAACCACAAAAGACTCATTTATTAACTAGTAAAACAACATAAACAAGCATAGAAATAGTGTTATGACAAAAAGGAAAATAAATTTAGGATTTACAAGATGAATAAATCAAAAAATAGATTGATGCTAAATAAAAATTGAGACAACAAACATCATATATCAATTAAATCTCACATATATAAAAAATAAAATCAAACAAAATTTAGTTCTATTTTTTTTTTCCAGAGATGTTGATTTTTTTTACCTTTATATTCATATGACTTTAACAAATCAACAATCTGAGTACCAAACTCTTTGTCTTGATCAACGAGCATCACACAAACTTCTTTCATCACATCAGAATAAGGAGATGCCATTGGATTATCTATTCCTTCAATGGTTTGAGAATTTTTTTCAGACATAATGAGGAGGAGATACAAGAAACAAACAAAAAAATGTAATAAAAAGGCCGAATTTATAAGTGAAACACTTGACTCTTTTGATAGAGTATACTCTACGTTTGAAGCCTATTTATATAATATCCGAAACTGGCTTGTCTGAATGTTTAGTGTTGACCATAAAAAGTAGTTTTTATTTGACCAATTTACTTTTTTCTTTTTCTTGAGTCAAGACAAGGGTGTACTTTGTCTTTTTATTTCTTTTCCTTTTAGGAATTTAGTATGTAAGGCAAACAATTCCTTGATAAAATCATTTTTAGTATTTAGTTACTTAAATTGTATTTGTCACGATTCAAATTAAATAGTCGTGAAGGCACCTACCCCACTCGGTAGGCGAACCATCCACAACCCATTAAGCCAAGTGTAGACCAAGTATATTATAAACAAAATAATAAAGTAAGGTCATTCAGGTAATGAACTAAGTATCATCCTCATAAATATATGGAATAAGTACAACCACCATAAACCTAGTGTCACAAGTACAATAACTAATAGAATAAGAAGTACAAGTTTGAATTATCATCCCAAATACACTGTCAAAGCATGAAAACGACAGGAATAAAGTAAAGGAAAGGGAATTTGGTGCCGCAGATCATCTAGAAGCTCAATCTGAATCATGTAAACAGTCGCTTCAACAGTCTGTGAATCCTCGTGCTCCGCTAGAACTAAGGACAGACTCTGCACAAAAAAGGTGTAGCAAGTATAGAGTGAGTACGAAAAATCAACGTTTAATCAACAACATCATCGACCGACACAAAAACTAAAATGGTGACAATGGTTGATCTTCCGAACACTTACTTCCACACATAACCACTATTAGTTCAATGAGGCATAATTATAAGCTAACATATATAGATAGGGAAATCACCTAAATCAACAAGTATTCAAATAGTCAATTAAGTGTCACGCCCTAATTTGCCTAAGCCATACGGGCACTTACCTTTTTCACCTCGATAAGCGAACCCTCAACCCAACCATAAGAAAAACATGAATATTTAGATCAAGCAACAGAAATCGAATAATTACGTAAGTCTCACAATATTATATAACAGAAATAGTGCGGAATTAAAAATAATACCCCCAGGGTCTAGTCTAAGTCATACAAGAGCATCTAAAGGATTAAATACAAGTCTGGAACAACAATACGTAAAAGTGTCTATGTCTCTGAATAAGAATAAGACATAAATGATAGAGAAGTCTTCAAGGCAGTGAACAGCTAGGCTTACCCTGCGGACTCGGAACAATGCTGAAGAAGAAGATTAGCCACGGGAGATGGAAGCAGAACCAACCTGATAGGTATCAAGCAAAAAAGCAGACAAACCATCAAGTATATATCAAATGTAATCGAATCCAAGTACACATCATCGCCTAAGTAAAGTATCTAATCCCAAATATACCAAGTCTGAACGTATCAAGTCCGATTCCAACATCACAAGTACAACACCAAACATCTCAAAATCAAGCCATAATGCAATGCAATGCAATGCAATAGTGTATGAATGCAATGCAATGCCATGCAAATGCTGTGTACAGATGTACTCCAGATGAAAATATAATATAAATATATGCTTCGCTATACGAAGTCTCACCAAGGATAAGCCATAACCTACCGGGATGGCCGAACCGCAAACACTAACGACTCACTCCTTTGCCTTGCCTTGCCGCTGAGACTCAGAACCAAAGTTGTCTAGGCATATTCAAAATCTAGATTAGAAATCATGAAGAATGATACTAATATTGCTACTATTCAATTTAGGTCAATTATAACCCTAGAATTTGGGGAAACGGGGCCCACAAGGGCAAAATGGGAAATTCGAAAGAAAAATATCAAATTAAGAACTAGGTGATCATAATCCAACTACTAATTACTGATTTAACTCAAGGAGAGGCCTAATTTCTGATTTCAAGCAAAACCACCAAAATTGGTTATAAACCTTAACTCTTTAATTCAAGAATTCAACGCTAAATATGGAATATATATGATTAATAAACTCAGATTCATCAATAACTAGCATAAACCCCATCAATTTCATCATTAATAAGCCTAGAGAAAAGTTCATCAAAACCCACTTCCATCTTCCATTACTAAGGGATAATTAAAGGAAAGGGGAAGCTATGATGATTAGGATTAATGGAATAGTAAAGAGATTAGCAAGATTTACCTCCAAGAATTTCTCCAAATATCTCCAAGAACAGTCCCCAAAGCTCTAATTTCGAAATGGCAATAAATGATAGACTAAGGGCTTATTTAAAACACACTTAATGAAATAACAGACCGGTTACCGCCACGACGGTAACGGGACCACAACAGCGCCCACCAGGCCGCCCCAGCAGTCTGGGCCAAGATACATATGGCCGCCCCAGCGGCCAACATGTCGACATAACGGTGCCGCTGGGACGGCACTGGTGCCGCCAATGCGGGCACCAGGTACCAGAAATGACCAGATTTTTCTAAGTCCCAAATGAAATCCCGAACCATCCTCGAAGTCATCTGCTCACCAACCACATACACAGACCCACACAAAAATACGCTACGAATGCGCTGGTGGCCTCGAAATTCCCAACGGAGGTCTCATTGACCGAGTCAACCCCCGATGCCTCATTCCTATTTCCCAACCCAAGTCCCAAAATGCATCCGAGGGCATTAGAAACCGAAATAGATATACACACAAGTCATTAATGACCATCCGGACCTCTCGGAATAGATGGATTTTTTTAAAAAGGTCCGTTTATCTAAAAGTCAACTTTGGGTCAACTATTTTTCACTTTAAGATTATATTTCACCAAAGTTGCTCGAATCCGGTCTAGACATCTCGGGAAGCGTACCAATGGTCCCCTCGGGTCAAAAGTGAGCTAACCAATGCTCGGGAAAGGGCAAAAATGCCGGAAGGACTATGACGATCAAACGGGTCGTTACATCAGATACCAATTGAACCTCGCTCATCCTCGGGCGAATAAGAGAAAAAAAGCGGGAATACCTGAATCAGTAAACAACTGAGGATATCGGCTACGCATGTCGAACTCAGTCTCCCAAGTAGCCTTCTCAATAGGGCGGTGCTTTTATTGCATCATCACAAAAGCAATCTCTTTCAACCTTAAATTTCGGACCTGCCTATCCAAGATCGGAATAGGCTCCTCCTCGTAAATCAAATTCTCACCAAGAAATATAGGATCTCAACAAACAATGTCGGTCATTGTCGGCATGGTACTTCTTCAAAGATCGAGACATAAAAAACCAGATGAACTCCCGCTAAGTCTGGCGGCAATGCCAACTCATAAGCTATATCACCCATACAGTCAACAACCTCAAATGGGCCAATATACCTGGGGCTTAACTTGCCCCTCTTACCAACCCTCATAACACCCTTCATGGGTGAAACCTTCAATAGAACCTGATCACCAATAGCAAACTTTAAATCCCAGACCTTCCGATCAGAATACATCTTTTGCCAACTCTGAGCTGCTAAAAGCTTGGCCTGAATAACTCTTACTCTATCAAGGGAATCTCTTAACAGATCTGTACTCCAAGGCCCAGCCTCGAATCCATCAAACCAACCAACCAGAGATCTACACCTCCTACCATACAAGGCTTCAAAAAGCGCCATGCCAATACTCGAATGATAACTGTTGTTGTACGCAAACTCTACCAACGGTAAGTGCTGATCCCAATGACCACCAAAATCAATAACACACGCTCTCAATATGTCTTCGAGCACCTGAATGGTTCGCTCAGACTGGCCATCGGTCTGGGGATTAAAAGCTGTAGTAAGATCCAATCGGGTACCCAACTCCTCATGAAACGCCCTCCAGAAACGGGAAGTGAAAATAGTACCCCAATCAGATACAACAGAAATAGGGACCCTATGCAATTTCACAATACCCCGAATGTACATCTTGGCTAATTTCTCCGCGGTATAGGAAACCTGAACTGGAATAAAGTGGGCGGACTTAGTCAATCGATCAACTATCACCCAAACAGAATCAAACTTGCCAAGGGTCTTCGGAAGACCCGTGACAAAATCCATGGTAATCCTCTCCCACTTCCACTCGGAAATGGGCATCCTCTGAAGCACCCCGCCGGGTCGCTGGTGCTCATACTTTACCTACTGACAATTCCCACACTTAGCCACAAAATCAACTATATCCTTCTTCATCCGATGCCACCAGTAGTGCTATCTCAAATGACGGTACATCTTAGTCTCCCCTGGATGAATGGAATAGCGAGAGCTATGAGCCTTAGACATGATCAACTGAATCAAATCACTAACACGAGGAATGCACACGCGCCCTCTAATCCTCAAAATGCCCTCAGAATTAATTACAGCCTCCTTGGCCTCACCCGTCAAAACTCTATCTCAAATCTTGCTCAACTGAGCATCCTCAAACTGATGAGCCCTGATCCCATCCAATAAAGATGACCTCGCTTCTATACAAGCCAAAATCCTGCCCGGGGCTGAAATATCAAGGCGAACGAAACTTATGGCCAGAGTCTGAACCTCCATGGCCAACGGATGCTCGAAAACAATCAATCGAGCTAAACTCTCCAAACTCACTTTCTTGCGGCTCAAGGCATCAGCCACCACATTGGCTTTCCCGAGATGATAAAGAATAGAGATGTCACAGTCTTTTAGGAGCTCCATCCATCGGCGCTGCCTGCGATTAAGATCTATCTGGGTAAACACATGCTGAAGACTACGGTGATCAGTGAAAACCTCACAATGAACACCGTACAAATAATGCCTCTAAATCTTCAAAGCAAAGACCACAACCAACAACTCCAAATCATGGGTAGGTAATTCTTCTCATGAATCTTCAACTGACGGGAAGCATATGCTATCACTCTACCTTCCTGCATCAACATAATACCCAAGCCCATATGGGAGGCATCACAACAGACCGCGAAATCTTTACCCTTCACGGATAATGTTAAGATCGAGGCTGTGGTCAAAAGAAGCTTAAGCTTTTGAAAGCTCTCCTGACAATTATCTGTCCACTTGAAGGGAACATCCTTCTGATTCAATGTAGTCAAAGATGAAGCAATAGCAGCAAAACCCTTCACAAAGTGATGGTAATAGCTAGCTAAACCCACAAAACTACGAATCTCAGTAACAGTAGTATGCCTCGCCCAACCCCTCACAGCCTCAATCTTTTGTGGATCCACCATAATCCCATCCTTAGACACAACATGGCCTAAGAATGCTATAGACTCCAATTAGAACTCACACTTAGAAAACTTAGCAAATAGGCTATGCTTTTTCAACAAGCCAAGAACAAAACGAAGATGGCTCTCATGCTTCTCTCTACTCTTGGAATACACCAAGATGTCATCAATAAACACAATCACGAAGGAATCAAGGAATGGCCTAAAGATGCCATTCATCAAAGTCATAAATGCAGTCGGGGCATTGGTAAGCCCAAAAGACATCACTAGAAACTCATAATGGCCATATCTCATTCGAAAGGCTGTCTTCGGAATATCCTCCGCTCTGATATTCAACTGGTGATAGCCGAAACGCAAATCAATATTCAAAAACACAAAAGTACCCTGAAGCTGGTCAAATAGATCATCAATGCGAGGTATAGGGCACTTGTTCCGAAAAGTAACCTTGTTCAACTGACGGTAATCAATGCACATTCTCATAGTCCCATCTTTCTTCTTCACGAACAACACAGGAGCACCCCAAGGGGAGACACCCAGTCTAATGAACCCATTGCTCAACAAATTAATTCGGTAACTGCTCCTTAAGCTCCCTCAACTTGGCAGGTGCTATCCAATATGGCGGAATAGAAATAGATCGAGTGCCCAGATCTAAATCAATAAAGAAATCAATGTCGCGATCGGGTGGCATACCTGGCATATTCGATGGGAATACCTTCGCGAACTCGCTCACAATAGGAATAGACTCAAGGGGTAGAGATGCAATAGTCGTATCACGAACATGAGCCAAATAATCTAGACACCCCTTACTTACTAACTTCTTCGCCCGAAGGAACAAAATGATCTTCTTCGGAGCGGGACTAGGAATACCCCTCCACTCGAGCTTAGGGATGCCCGGCATGGCTTAGGTGACTATCTTGGCGTGACAGTCTAGGATCACATAATAAGGAGAAAGCTAGGACATACCTAATATAACATCAAAGTCCATCATATCGAGGATCATTAAATCTACCTAAGTGTCATACCCCATAAAAGTAACCAAACAAGACTGGTAGACTTGATTAACAATCACAGAATCTCCAACTGGAGTAGACACATGAACAGGTATATCTATGCTATCACAAGGCAAATCCTGACCAATGGCATGAAATGCAGATATGTATGAATAGGAGGATCTAGGATCAAATAACGTAGATGCTGCTCTATGACGGACATAAATGGTACCTGAAATCACAGCATCTGAGGCCTCTGCCTCGGGCCTACCAGGAAATATGTAACAATGGGCTCCACCACGCCCGTCCTGAGATCCCTCTTTCGCACTCTGAGAACCGCCCCTAGCTGGCTGGGAGCCACCTCTAGATCCATGAGAAGCACCGTGGCTTGACTGAACGCCGCCGCTCTGAGAAGCCGAACCTTAACCACCAGATGATGTCGTAGTCTTCGGCGGCTGATAGTCTCGCCTGGGTCGGGGACATATCCTAGCAATATGCCCAATCTCTCCACAAGAATAACCGATAATCGGAGGCGAATGCTGATATATGTGTTCGGACCCAAATGAATTAGCCCCGTCCATCAGCGAGAAAGAACTCTCGTGAGTTCTCTCGCCCGGGCTCACTAGGGGAAGCCTACAACGCTGAATGCACAGGACGGCCGGTATATGGCTGATGAGGCCTTGAAAACTGATCGGCGCCCTTTGAACCAGGCCCCTAAAACTGTTAGTCTGATGCTGTCTCTTGTCACCACCACTAAAAGGACGAGCCTTAGCGCCTTCAACCATAGAAGCATGCTCGATAATGGACGGGAAGGAAACCCTCATAGACTCTATCTGAAGATAAGAAATTTGTAGAGAGCCCACTAGTCCCCCAACAAAACGCCTGATCCTATCGGCCTTAGTAGGGATCAAATGAGTAAAATAGCGGGCTAAATATAGAAAACGGCTCACATACGATTCCAAAGACATGCCTCTCTGCTCAAGATGCAAAACTCCTCCCTACGTGCCTCTCGCAAAGACTGGGGCACATACTTCTCAAGGAAGGCCCGGTAAAACTGAGTCCAGGTCAAAAGAGGGGGAACCCTCAGGTCTGCAAGCCACGAAATACCTCCACCACGTCTTCGCGTCTCCGTGAAACAGTTAGGACACATAATCAACCCCATAGGTCTCCACAATTCCCATTTGATGCAGCAACTTATGCATATTAAGAATAAACTCATAAGTATCCTGAGACGAAATACTAGCCAACCTCGGCAGCTCTAACTTCCTGAATCTCCCCACAAGGTCCCGATCGAATGCAGTTATAACAGCGCCCTCCATGGGACTAATATTGTCATGCCCTGAACATGGGCCTGAAAGTAACACGGCACCCGGTGCCTGACTGCATGTGACCGAGCGAACCAATGGCCGGGCCGAATCAACATGTGATACCAAAACATAACTGATTTATAAAATAAAACTAACACATGCTGATTAACGAAAGGTTTGACTAAAATATCATAATGCGAAAATACTTAGACAATCTGAACATATCTGAAAGTAGCCAACACGGATAAACCAAAATAAATGAACAACTGAGTATAACTGTCTACAAGGCTAATATAACAATTATCTGACTGGCTGGACTGTGTCTATGAAGCCTCTAAGAATACTGAATAATAGAAGTGTCTATAAACTGAAATAACTGGATAGCTGACAATGCCCCGAAGGAATTTGGGGCTCCCTAGTAGCTGATACGTGCACTCCTAAATAGCTGATTTGTCAACCTGTATATCATTGCGACGCAGGCCCCCAAGCAATAAAAAAGTGATATCATCACATTTGAGTTGTATTGTTATGTAAAGCAACTGAAGCAATAAAGTACATAAACTGAAACTGAAACTGATAACTGTAACTGTAATAGCAAGGAAGTAGAGATATGAATACTCCCTGCTATGTATCTGAATCATCTATATTATCTGTGTTTGTATATATGGGGCCTCGGCCCAATAATAAATGCACGTTATGGCCTCGGCTTAGTAGTGCGCCAGTCAATGGCCTCGGCCATGTATACGTATACATAAGACTGTGCTATGCCTTTGGGCAAAATCACTTATGTTTAATTAAGGTTAATTAATAAGGACTAAGACTATAATAACAATGAACAATGCTGAACTGAAATAGACATGCCGAATCGAATTAAAAACACCGATCGTTTCGAGCATCTTCGAATTTCTAGACTGAGACTCATGTGGTAAGAATGCATAAGTCTATAAAGATTACGTACTGAGTTCTTGATATTCAAATTGACAACCATGAATGAATTCTGTAACTGCAACCCAAGAAGATAACAATTCTACAAAAGATATCATGAAACTAGGGCTAAACTGTATTTTGAGTCAAATTACTGACAAGTATAAAGAATGAGGCATAGGGAGAATCATGAACATTCCCTAACGTAGATAGTTAGCCTCACATACCTTAATTCCAGCCTTTGAGTGTAATACAACGTTCGTCAACCCTTTCAACTTTTATCTATATCAATACAAGTCAAAGGGATTCTATATTAGTAATAATATCCATGCTTTGGTCATCTAAGCATTTTATCAAACACTTGGTGGGCATAAAGCTCCACAATCTCCATTAATAGTGTTTTCACCCAATTCCCATTCTATTACTTCTAGGTGGTTCTACAATCTCAATTTGATGAAAGTAACATCATTCTTCATCACCCATATGACTACAACAATCCTAAGTTAATAATCCAAAACCTTAGCATAGTTCATATGATACTCTCTATTAAACCCATTTACGATTCTCCCAACAACTCATCAATTGACAACTATAAGTGATTAGAGAGTAGAAGTATTACCTTTATGAAGTCCAATCCTCTTGAATTCAGATTCTAAGGTTCCTTTGTCCAAGACGAATATTCAATCGATAATCTATGGAATAGATTGGGATTCTAGCGTTAACCTTTGTTAGATTGACGTAATAATCAATGGGGTTTGAGTAGGAACTCACCTTGTATGCTTTGTGAAAGCCCTAGAGTGTTTTTCTCTGCAAAAAGACGGTTTAGAAAGAATTGGAAATTTTGTTTCGGAGTTGAATACATATAAAATTCGAAAAGGACGTTTCAGGCATAATTTGGCCTGGTGCGTTGCCCTGGGCGTCGCCCAAGATGGGGTACTAGGCCTATACTATAGCCCTGATGAAAATTACGTTTTTATGCAAATTTTGGCTTGGGACGACGCCCCAAAGACCCTAGGCCATTCTGATAACGTTAGATAACATGGGCATAACTCCTAACACAAAACTCCATTTTGGGTCCATAATATATACCGTTGGAAAGATATTTCAAAGGGATAAAACTTTTATGTTTTAAGTTTTCTCAAATTCCCTACGTATTTTCGCGAAATTTGGCTGGAAGGCAGACGTATCGAAAACTTAGCTGATTCTATCGAATCTGAGCAACCCTCTATTTGCCATTTTGAGACGATCATATCTCTTTGATGCGGACTCTGATTAGCCTGATCCTTATATGACTGAAAAGGTATTTTTATGTACTACAACTTTCATTAAAGAACCGTTTCTAAATTCCCAATGAATGATGGGGTTATGGTTGCCCGAAGTAGGCCTCTCAGCCACTTTCGCAACACGCTCAAACCTTCAAATTTCCTCTGAAACTCTAGCGATACGAGTCTAAATTTTATTTTAAGATACGGGGTATTACAATATCTCCCCCTTGGGATCATTCATCCTCAGATGATGGGTTTTGGTTAACTAGGCTGACGGAAACACGTGTTCACTACTGTAATGAACACCTGAATGCTAATAAACTACAAGGGATTGCTAAACTGGATAGCTTACTAAATTGAATAGCTATTAAACTGGCTGAATGAGACTGACTGAGTGACTACTAAGCTAACTGAATACTGGAAACATGGAACTTTAGAGTGAAATCTAAATGGGAAGATAAATTACCTTCGACATTTTTTGCTGACTCTTCAAAGAGATAGGGATGATTGGACTTCATGTCTTTTTTGGCTTCCCATGTAGCCTCTTCAACTTTTTGACTTCTCCATATCCTGATGGACCAAGTCTGGCCCTAACAACTTTGCTTCACCAACTTCGAACTAACCAATTGGTGATCTACATCTGTGCCAATACAAAGCTTCGTACGGTGCCATCCCAATACTAGCATGGTAACTATTTTGTAAGCAGACTCAATAAGAGGCAGGTGGTCATCCCAATTACCATTGAAATCAAGGACATATGCTTACTGAACTGAATGAATACATGATTACTGAACTGCTAAGATACTGAACTGAATGTCTACCGAGCTAGCTGAATACTAAGCTGACTGAATACTGGGCTGGCATGAATATTATAACATGAGATATGAATAACGTATTTGTCTGATCATCGGTCTGCAGATGAAAACTTGTGCTGAGGTTAACCCTGGTACCCAATCCTTTCTGAAATGATCTCCAGAAATTTGCTGTGAACTGGGCACCCTGATCTGAAATGATAGACGCTGGGTCTCATGAAGTCAAACTATTTCTCGAATAATAACTTGGCATAGTCCGGTGCTGAATCTGTTGTCTTAACAGGCAAGAAGTGTGCCGACTTTCTAAGTCGGTCCATCATCACCCAAATCGGGTCATGCCTCCTAACTGAATGAGGTAAACCTGTTATAAATTCCATATTTATCATCTCCCATTTCTAAACAGGAATATCTATATTCCGAGCCAAGCCGCCAAGCCTCTGGTGTTCGGCTTTCACTTGCAGAAAATTTGGGGCACTTAGCCACAAACCTTGCCACATTCTTTTTCATATCGTTTCGCTAATAAATCTCCTTAAGATCATGATACCTCTTTGTGGAATCTGGGTGAATGAAATACCTAGAATTGTGAGCTTCTAACATAATCCGCTCTCTGAGCCCATTTACATCTGAAACGCATAATCTGCCTCAGTATCTCATGGTACCGCCATCTCCCCCTTGTTCAAAAGTTGACTCTTTATGTTTGTGAATCCCCTCTTTCATCTATAACAAGTAGGAATCACCAAACTGCTTCTCTCTAACTTTAATGACTAAGAAGGAATAAGCCATGTTCTGGGCAACAACTCCACCCACTTCGGAGTCCGAAAGTCGAATTCCTAGCTTGGATAAGTAGTGAACTTCTTTCACCATAGTTCGCTTGTCTGCCTCAATCATGAGTACGTACTTCCTACATTTGATTTCTTTCTGAGATACTTCCTAAAATACTCATAGTACTATTGTGCGCTACGTCTTTGACTAGCACCCTAAAGATTAGAATCTCATGCAATGGCACTGCCGTTGTGACACATAACTGGGCATAATCTTATAGCTTTTCTGTGATCGCCTAATCGATAATAGTTGAACTTAACGCAATTCGATCGACGATCATTCTACTCACTTCAGATTTCTTCTAAATTGCGGAATATTCCTTATAGAGACTACCTCATTATGCCAACCTAACTGAACTGAGGTTCTTCATATCTCATGATAACCTTTCGGGATTTCAATTATCTCATTAGACTTACTAGCGATTTATGCTTCTCCCCCTTAGACCAAGGCTAACGTCTTATACTTACAAATTATTCTCTTTTGTTGGGATCCAATTAACTTTCCTTATCTTCTATAATTCCTTTGTACTCTACAACACTGACGACTCTTTTTTTTCGACTAACTTCTGAGGATTTTCTTACTGGGAAAAACTAAATTACTTACATGAACGGGTTGCTACTGTATTCATAACTGGCATACTCTATCTTAACGACTTAACTCTGCTCACACTGTAAATCTTAGGGAAACCCCTTTTTGATAGCTCTCAAAGGCTATTCTTCTGTAGTTTGCTCTCTTACGGCTTAGCTGATTTCTTCTTCCACTAATCACTTTACTCCGAATTTAACTTAAGCCCTGGGTTTCTAATACACATTTGGATGTATCCGAACCGTCACCCACTTAAGGTGTTCATCTGACTAAGGAAATCAAATCATACTTCTACTAGTTCTGTTGAAATTGCTAATGCATTGTATCTACTCAAAACTTACTTACTATTTTTCTGTTAATCACCTGCTAGCTTCATATTTTCTTATTCTGCTCTGAATAACCTAAGTTATTTCTAACTCTCCCTCATCATCTGACGCTATTCTATGGTCGTATACTATCTTTTATGAACTATGAATCACACTTAAGAAACTTTCATCTATCTTATATGCAAGATTGGAACAATTTAACCCAAACTTTCTATACACTTCAAAATCATATCAGACTATACACATCTCGGATAAACACTTACTCACATAGCTTAAGAGAGAACTGTCACATCTCCTTATCTCATAATAATAATTACTTTTGAAGTAACTTACAACCGTCATACTCTCGAACTCTAATCTGACTAAACTTAAACAAACTAAAATCATTCCCGAAAATTTAATATCGTCTACTCATGGTTCTTATTTCATACATATATTTTTTTTTATTAACATGCATAGTTCGTACGAAAATTTCATTTGTGGTGATAACTGGGGATGTCTCTTTGTCCTGACGACCTGCTGAAGCATCCAAGCAGTCTTCACTAAGCACTAAAATACCAGGCTTAGCTGTATTACAACCTGATTGGGCTTGAGGAGTCACCGAAACACACATCAAGGCAAACGATACACCCCTTGGTGTCTCCTATAACACTTATTGCACATAAGATTCTGAAAATTTCTGTGGCTCACACTGGTATGTCACTGACAGGCTGGTGCTCTTAAACTCTGTTTCTAGCTGAACTGACCTTTTTGATCATATCTAGACCTCGAGACTAGTGTACTAGCTGCAGATGGAGTGGGTCCTGATGGCTTCCGGTAGAAAACTGTCTGCCCCCACCTCCTTGAGATCCTCCATGATTTACATTTCCTGCAGACTTAGCTCTTTTTCTAATTTCTCTGATATCCTCTCCCTGTTGTATCCCATTTTCCTTTCTCAAGAACATCATTATTATTCAACTTCCCATTCATTATACAACACCCTTTCTCAGGCAACTTACACTTTATTCGCCTTTTAATAGCACCTCAAGTCTTATTCGTTACCAGCAAGTACTTCACAATTGTACCTCTATGGATAATCAACCCCAGCTGGGCCTTGAATTACCCGTTCATCTCCTGCGCATTTGAAACGTACGTAATTCGATAAGAAGAGAAGGTTACTTATTGCTCTAAGCTTTATGCATGGCACGATCTAGAGTAGAAAGAAATGGGACAAATCCTGAATGTTTTGGTGGTCAACTATTTATATGTGTGGGGCCCTCACACATATAAAAGAGACCCCACTAGACACGGATTCATAGACTCCCTAAGACACTTGAACCTAGTGTGCGATACTAAGCTTTGTCACGCCCCGAACACGGGCACGGACAAGACGGCACCCGTGCACATTGCATGTGTGAGCGAACCAATCGGTCGTCGAATCAACATGTGATACCAAAACATAACTAATTTATAAAATAAAACTAACACATGCTGATTAACTAAAAGTCTGACTGAAATATCATAATGCGAAAATACTTAGACAATCTGAACATATCTGAAAGTAGCCAACATGGCTATACAAAAACAACTAAACAACTGAGTATAACTGTCTACAAGGCTAACATAACAAATATCTGACTGTCTGAACTGTGTCTATGAAGCCTCTAAGAATACTGAATAATAGAGCTGTCTATAAACTGAAATAACTGGATAGCTGACAACGCCCCGAAGGAATTTGGGGCTCACCAGTAGCTGATACGTGCACTCCTAAATAGCTGAGTCGTCAACAGCGTATATCGTTGCGACGCAGGCCCCCAAGCAATAAAAAAGAGACATCAACATATGCGAATTGTACTGGTATGTAAAGCAACCGAAGCAATAAATTACATAAACTGAAACTGAAACTGAAACTGAAACTGAAACTGAAACTGATAACTGTAACTGTAATAGTAAGGAAGTAGAGATATGAATACTCCCTGCTCTGTATCTGAATCATCTGTGTTTGTATATATGGGGCCTCGGCCCAATAATAATTGCACACTATGGCCTCGGCCTAGTAGTACGTCAGTCAATGGCCTTGGCCATGTATACGTACACACAAGACTGTGTTGTGCCCTTGGGCAAAATCACATATGTTTAATTAAGGTTAATTAATAAGGACTGAGACTATAATAACAATGAACAATCTTTGGTAAGAAATAGACATCTTTGGTAATTGAAAACAACATTTCGAGCATACTGAATTTCTAGACTGAGACTCATGTGGTAACAATACATAAGTCTATAAAGATTACGTGCTGAGTTCATGATATTCAAGTTGACAACCATGAACGAATTCTGTAACTACAACCCTAGAAGATAACAATTCTACAACATATCATGAAACCTGGGCTAAACTGTATTTTGAGTCAAATTACTGACAAGTATGAAGAATGAGGCGTAGGGAGAATCATGAACATTCCCTAACATAGATAGTTAGCCTCACATACCTTAATTCCAGCCTTTGAGTGTAATACAATATTTGTCAACCCTTTCAACTTTGATCTATATCAATACAAGTCAAAGGGATTTTATATTAGCAATAATATCCATGCTTTGGTAATCTAAGCATTTTATTAAACACTTGGTGGGCATAGAGCTCCACAATCTCCATTAATGGTGTTTCTTCACCCAATTCCCATTCTGTTACTTCTAGGTGATTCTACAATATCAATTTGATGAAAGTAACATCATTCTTCATCACCCATATGACTACAACAATCCTAAGTTAATAATCCAAAACCCTAGCATAGTTCATATGACACTCTCTATCAAGCCCATTTACGATTCTCCCAGGAACTCATCAATTGACAACTATAAGTGATTAGAGAGTAGAAGTATTACCTTTTTGAAGTTCAATCCTCTTGAATTTGGATTCGAGGGTTCCTTTGTCCAAGACGAAGATTCATTCGATAATATATAGAATAGATTGGGATTCTAGCGTTAATCTTTGTTAGATTGATGTAATAATCAATGGGGTTTGAGTAGGAACTCACCTTGTATGCTTTGTGGAAGCCCTAGAGTGTTTTTCTCTCCAAAAAGACGGTTTAGAAAGAAGTGGGAAAAGTTTTTCAGCGTTGGGTCCATATAAAATTTGAAAAGAACGTTTCAGGCGTAATTTGGCCTGGTGCAACCCCCTGGGCATCGCCCAAGGTGGGGCACTAGGCCTATACTATAGGCCCTGATGAAATCATATTTTTATGCAAATTTTGGCTTGGGGAGGCGGCGCCTTAGGCCATTCTGACAACGTTCGATAACATGGGCATAACTCCTAGCACAAAACTTCGTTTTGGGTCCATAATATATACCGTTGGAAAGATATTTCAAAGGGCTACAACTTTTATGTTCTATGTTTTCTCAAATTCTCAATGGAGTTTCACAAAATTTGGCTGGAAGGCAGACGTATTGAAAACTTAGCCGATTCTATTGAATCGGAGCACCCCTCTATTAGCCATTTTGAGACGATCATATCTCCTTGATCCGGAATCTGATTAGCCTGATCCTTATATGCCTGAAAAGATATTTCTATGTACTACAACTTTCATTGTAGAACCTTTTTCAAATTCCCAACGAATCAAGGTGTTATGGTGGCCCGAAGTAGGCCCTTCAACCACTTTCGCAACACGCTCAAACCTTCAAATTTCCTCTGAAACTCTAACGATACGAGTCTAACTTTTATTTTAAGCTACAGGGTGTTAAAAATATCATCACCAGGAGCAGGTATCACATTAATGCAAGGAGCCATAGTTGCGGCGAGATGTGCTACCTGCGTAGGTCCCTGCGTAGGGGTCTGTGCCCTAACTCTGGTCTGTGAACCCCCGCCGGGAGTAGTAACACCTGTTGCCGCCTACTAGGCAGCAAGATGAAGTAAGACTTTAGCTATAGTGTCATGCATGGCCTGATCAGAAGTAACCTCAGGCTGCGTCTGTGCTGGGGCCATACCGTCCTCTACGGCCTGGCCTCGATCTGGCTAATACTCAGGCTCGAGAGACAAAAATCTCTCTCACCGCTGCCTTACAGTAGGAGCCCTGCCCCTGGCTGGGGCAGCCTCTCGGCCTCTCGCTCTGCCGCGCCCTCTGGTTATCGTTCGCCCTCGGGTGCCAGCCGTAGCTGCAGGCTCTGGCACCTGACCTCGGCCGTAGTAGCTTGAGTCCTCACCATCTGTGAGAGAAGAGATAAGAGTCAGATACCAATTGGAATAAAGTAGCACAAAAGAATAAAAGAAGGTGAGATTTCCTAAATGTCATGTAGCCTCTCGCAGATAAGTATGGAGCTCATCGTACCGATCCGCGAGACTCTACTAGACATGCTCTTGTATTATAGACCAGGTAACCTAAGGCTTTGATACCAAATTATCACGACCTAATTTTCCTAAGCCGTGCGGGTACTTGCCTTTCCGACCTCGATAAGTGAATCCTCAACCCAACTATAAGCAAAACATGAATATTTAGATCAAGCAACAGAAATCGAATAATTACGTAAGTCTGACGATATTATATAATAGAAATAGTGCGGAATTAAAAATAATACCCCCTGCGTCCAGTCTAAGTCATATAATAACATCTAAAGGATTAAATACAAGTCTGGAGCAATAATACATAAAAAGGGTCTATGTCTCTGAATAAGAATAAGACATAAATGATAGAGAAGTCTTCGAGCGACGAACGACCGGCTTACCTGCCTGCAGACTCGGAACAATGCTGAAGAAGAAGATTAGCCACGGGAGATGGAAGCAGAACCAACCTGATACTCTGCATTCATAAAGGAATGCAGTAAGTGCAGGTCAGTACAATACAACAGTACTGGTTGGCATTATCGGCCTACTAAGCATAGCTAACACAATTCAGATAATAAAGCAGATAAACCATCAAGTATAAATCAAATGTAATCTAATCCAAGTACACGTCATTGCCTAACTAAAGTATCTAATCCCAAATGTGCCAAGTCTGAACGCATCAAGTTCGAATCCAACATCATAAGTACAACACCAAACATCTCAAAATCAAGCCATAATACAATGCAATGCAATGCAATAGTGTATGAATGCAATGCAATGCCATGCAAATACTGTGTACGCATGTACTCCGGATGAAAATATCGACATCACGGTAGTACAACCCAGTGTGACTCGCGAAGTCTAAGTGCCACCCGTCTCGGATCTTTGCCCAACAGACAGACGGGGCCCCGGATCTTTTCCCACGGGGGGGTGCTCATCGGCACCACTCTAGGGGACCCGCGGAGTCCATGCACTCACTCAATTAATGATTCCGGAACTAACATCGGATATCGACCATCTCACGTCACTCATGTAAAATCGAGCCCAACTCATCAAAGTGTTTCATCAAATATCATCAGTATCTCTAGAGTGTATCATGAAAAATGAGAGTGCGTGCATTGCATGTATGAAGTTTCACTAAGGGTAAGCCATAACCTACCTGGATGTCCGAACCGCAAACACCAACAGCTCACTCCTTTGCCTTGCCTTTCCGCTGAGCCTCAGAACCAAAGTAGTCTAGGCATATTCAAAAGCTAGATTAGAAATCATGAAGAAGGATACTAATATTGCTACTATTCAATTTAGGTCAATTTTAACCTAAAATTTAGGGAAACAGGGCCCACAAGGGCAAAATGGGAAATTCGAAAGTAAAATATCAAATTAAGCACTAGGTGATCATAATCCAACCACTAATTACTGATTTAACTCAAGGATAGGCCTAATCTATGATTTCAAGCAAAACCCCCAAAATTGGTTATAAATCTTAACTCTTTGATTCAAGAATTCAACGCTAAATATGGAATATATATGATTAGTAAACTTAGATTCATCAATATCTAGCATAAACCCCATCAATTTCATCATTAATAAGCCTAGAGAAAAGTTCATCAAAGCCCACTTCCATTATTAAGGGATAATTAAAGGAAAGGGAGAATCTATGATGATTAAGATTAATGGAATAATAGTCAAGGGATTAGCAAGATTTACTTCCAAGAATTTCTCCAAATATCTCCAAGAACAAATGGCTATGTGGTATATTGTGATGCTTCAGGTGTTGGATTGGGCTTTGATGTGATACAACACGATAAGGTTGTTGCTTATGCTTCTAGAAAGTTGAAGAAGCACGAGAAGAATTATCCAACCCATGATCTTGAGTTAGCAACAGTGATTCATGCCTTGAAGATATGGAGGCACTACTTATACGGTGTCCATGTTGATATCTATACTGATCATAAGAGTCTCCAGTACATCTTTAAGTAGAAGGACTTGAACTTACGTCAAAGGCGATGGCTAGAGTTGCTAAAGGATTATGATATGGATATTCTGTACCATCTTGGGAAAGCTAATGTAGTAGCTGATGCCCTTATTCGTAAATCCATGAGTAGCTTGTCATATGTGCCGCCAAAGAAAAGAGAAATGGTCCATAAAGTTCATCAATTGGTAGCCTCATAGTTCAATTGATAGATTCAGGTGGTGCAGGAGTTACTGTTCAAGACACAGCGGTGTCATCTTTGGTAGCAGAGATAAAGGAGCGACAGTATGAGGATCCTATTTTAGTTC
This sequence comes from Lycium ferocissimum, assembly GCF_029784015.1. Taxonomy (NCBI): domain Eukaryota; kingdom Viridiplantae; phylum Streptophyta; class Magnoliopsida; order Solanales; family Solanaceae; genus Lycium; species Lycium ferocissimum. The sequence goes on along the minus strand of NC_081347.1, from coordinate 23,316,322 downwards.
ATTACCAAGATACAACACCTCAGAAGGAAAAGACACCCTTTGTGATTACAGGTGATGGAGTACTCAGGACTCCGTCGGCAGGTTATGGGGGAGGCACATTCATCCATGCTCAACAAAGATGTATCGTGATCTCAGGGAAGTTTATTGGTGGGATGGTATGAAAAGAGATATAGCTGAATTTGTTGCAAAATGTCCAAATTGTCAACAGGTCAAGATAGAGCACCAGAAGCCCAGAGGTCTATTGCAGGCTATGGAGATTCCTTCATGGAAATGGGAGGTAGTTAATATGGACTTTATTACCGGTTTGCCCTGTACTCCGCAGAAGTACGATTCCATATGGGTTGTAGGTGGTAGGCTCATAAAGTCCGCCCACTTTCTACCTGTCAGAACTACTTATGCAGCCGAGGATTATGCGAAGCTTTATCTTAAGGAAATTGTACGACTTCATGGTGTTCCTACGGCCATTATTTTAGATAGGGGAACACAGTTCACAACTAAATTCTGGAAGTCTTTTTAGTAGGGATTGGGGACTCAGGTGAGTCTTAGCACTGCATTTCACCCGCAGACAGATGGGCAGGCAGAGCATACTATACAGACCCTTGAGGATATTCTTAGAGCTTGTGTACTTGACTTTCAAGGCAGTTGGGATGATCATTTGCCTCTTATCGAGTTTGCATACAACAGTTACCATTCCAGTATTTAGATGGCTCCTTATGAGGCCTTATATGGGCGGAGATGCAGATCGCCCATCGGATGGTTCGATGTCAGGGAGAATCCGTTAATAGGCCCAGACGTAATTTAGCAAGCAGTTGATAAGGTGAAAGTTATTAGAGGGAGGTTGCTAATAGCTCATAGTGGACAAAAATCCTATGCGGATAATTGATGATGCAAGCTAGAGTTTGAGATAGACGATTGGGTGTTCTTGAAAGTTTCGCCTATGAAAGAAGTGATGAGGTTTAGCAAGAAGGGTAAGTTGAGCCCTCGATATAGTGGGCCATATAAGATCATTCGTACTGTGGGCATGGGCATACGAGCTAGAATTGCCTTCTGGGTTAGAGTCAGTACATTCGATATTTCATGTATCTATGCTTCATAAATGTATTGGAGATCCTTTAAGAGTGGTACCAGTGGATGATATCTAGGTGACTGAGCAGTTATCATATGAAGAGGTTCCAGTGGCTATATTGGACAGGCAGGTTTGTCAGTTACGAACCAAGAATGTAGCTTCAGTTAAAGTTTTATGGAAGAATAAGAATGTTGAGGAGGTAACTTGGGAAGCGGAAGAGGCAATGAATATTAAGTGCCCGCATTTGTTCCCAGCAGTACAAGAAGTACAGTCCGAGGCATCATCTCCCCTAGGTATTATTTCATTTCAGTTATCGTGATTGGTCGTGTGAGGCCCTAGTATTGTATGTTATAGTATGTGGTAGTGTTTTGGGTTGCTGTGTGCAGGTTGGGTTGTATATTTACAGGGGAAACTCTGCCAAAATTTTTATAACCCATAATTGTTCGAACATTCGAGGACGAATGTTCGTAAGGGGGAGAGAATGTTACACTCCTCGTTTTCGTCGTAGTAGAACCTATGGTTTCTTAGTCGGGTATGCTTTTGGAATAGAGACCTGATCCCGAGTTTGGAGGTAGAAAGTGTCTTGCCCCATTTATAAGGCAACCAGCAGGTATTCCTGGCAATTTGCAGGATTACAAGTTGAGCGAATCGAATCGGCGCGATCTGAACTGAACCTGAGAAAATTTGCAGACACCAGTCATTGTCAATGGGTCATCAACATATTCGACGGACCGTCATTGTGCGGCGTTGACAGGATTCCGCGGCCTTGCATCTGCAGGCGCAGGTCGACGGGTCGCCGAACCGCACCGCTGTAGCCTTTTTAATTCCGAGTATAACGATGTGGTTCACGACCCCATTTTTTATTTTCCTCCATTCCAAGTCACAGAAAAACCCTAATATTTCTCTCCCAAAATTTTATAGCCTATTAGGGGAGATTTGGTAAGATCCGGGCCCCGTGAACCCGTGCTTGTGAAGAAGAAGGTTGAATCTAGGGTTTCTTCAAGGTTGTGAAGCTTAGGAAGTTGGAGTTGAAGTGATTCTTTGAATGTTAGACCCATCAAGGTACGTAAATGATTTCTACCCTTGTATTTGAGTTTATTATCAAGAGTTTTAGTGATTTTAAGTAAAGAGAAGATATTTGTGGAAGTAGTAAGTTAATGAAGGGAAAGGTAGTGACATGAGGCTATTTTAAGAGATGATTGGGGATAAATTTGAGTATGTATTTATATATAAGTGTTGTTATTGTTGTTGTGGTTAACGTTGGATTGAATGGGAAGTTGAAGAGTTGTAAGCTTACAAGGGAAATTATTATCTATAACTCGTTAAGCTCTATATGTGCTTAAAGATGGTTAGTAAGTGAGGCAAATATCCTAATTAAGGCCTATGTTATCTTAATTGTAGACTTGCAAGTTCGAGAGGTAGAAGTTGGACGATTGGATATACTTCAAGGTATGTTAAGGCTATCATTTCTTTCCTTTGGCATGATCATATGATATGATCCAACAAGCGAGTAAGCGAGCTTTCATATTACTCTACTCCTAGAAGCATTAGGATTACTTCAGTCTTTGATGTTCATGCACCCCGTTTATGAGTGATCCTTCTGTTCATGGGTCCAGTCTTATGTAGCCAGTTCTATGCATATAGTTTATTCATGCATTACATTCATTATATATTTATGTACATTGACCAGTGACCAGAAGGCGTTATATACGCGAATATTAGATATATGTAAAGTATGAGAAGAGATAGAGGTGTTATATACGCATTACCACTATGATGATGATATGAGAATCAGGCTGCAAGTACCGCAACAATGTATATGATGATGGCCGCAGAGAGGCCGTTATGGTATGAGAAAAGAGACAGGCGTTATATACGTACATATATCAGGCGTTATATACGCACTTGTATATATAGATATATGACCTTCGTTGATAGGCATGAGCATGCATATTATTCGCCACAGTGGCATTGTCAGTTACACAGTTTTATGAAGATATAGACAGGTACTAGTTCATACAAGTACATGCAGATAGTCATTTCAGTTTATGAGTTCAGATCTTATTCATGATTCATATATATATATATATATATATATATATGTGTGTGTGTGTGTGTGTGTGTGTGTGTGTGTGTGTGTGTGTGTGTGTGTGTGTGTGTGTATTGTTCTCATGCCGTACATACTCAGTACATTATCCGTACTGACTCCCCGTTGCTCGGGGGGCTGCGTTCATGCCCACAGGTACAGGTAGACAGACGGGCGGTCTGCTCGGTGGGACCTCTAGATCTAGCATGGTCGGTGCGCTCCATTTGATCGGAGGCTGATCAGTTTTGGTATGCCACCCTTTTGAGATGTGTATGTATATGGGTATGACGGGGCCCTGTTCGGTCCTTTCTACACTTTTCATTCCAGTAGAGGCCTGCAGACAGTTGTATGTACTAGTTAGATGATGTAGCCTCGTCGGCTTCTATTATTTTGTGTACAGTATATTTAGCAGCCTAACTGACTTGCACTGTTCTTCAGCATGTTGTGTATATGTACAGAGATTTGATGTTTCCCTTTTATGAGATCAGTTTATGCCATTATGGGTCCTTGATGTTAGTAAGATTTAGATATGAGTATAGGGATGTTTGGTTGCTAGAGGTCAGACGCTCGTCACGACTTATCGGCTTGGGTCGTGACAGAGTTACCCTGATAGAAGATTTTATTATAATAAACCAAGTCCAACATAATAAATATACAGAAAGGGAAAGAAAGCAAATCCTAACAAAATTTGAATTACAAAGAGGATGGAGCTGTTGAAAGTCTTGGCGTGATTTCTCTAGTCTTAATCCTCAAATTTGTGATTTGAGCCTTGTCTATATTGAGTATCCTACTTCCATGTATTGGTATATCTACAAAAAAGTGATCTGCAATAATCATTTTGTAATGACCCGTTAGGTCATTTTGGGTATTTTCACCGTTGTTGACCTTTTTCATAGCTTTGTTTGAGTATATGTGATTAGTGGGATTGGTCGGTATGGTTCCTAAGGTAGTCAGATGCGTTTGGTTTGAGGAAATCAGATTTTTGAAAACTCTTAATTGTTTGGTTAACCAAAGTCAACATTAGGGATAATTTAGTCTTTTTTGAAATTCCATTGATTTTGGTAGTTTCAGAATGTCGATTATAGCTATTTTGGGTATTCGGTTCAGTTTTTGAGAGACTCGTAGGTGTATTTTGTCATTTGGTTGGAAATTTAGTTTTTGGCCGTTCGGGGTTGACTTGGTCAACAAGACCTCTTTTGGGAATTCCAATTGCACGAGCGAGTTCGTAGCATATTTTTACATAAGGTTGCATGTTTGGTTTGTATCCGGGAGGTTCTAGATGACTCTCAGGATTTCGGGTTGAGTTGGTGAAAAACTAGATTTTCGCAGGTTCTGGGGTTTCCGCCCCTGCGTGCATTGATTCTCCCTTGCGGAAGGAGACTCGTAGGAGCGAGACTTGGTCATGTTGGTTGATTTCACTTCTGCGAATGTTTATCCGTAGAGGCGAAGCTGCCCCAACATGGTTTGGTGCGCTGGTGCACACAAAAGCGGTTTCTAGTGAGTACGCTTCTGAGAAGGATTTTATGCAGAAGCGAATGCACAGGAGTGTATCTGGGTTCGCAGGTGCGAAATGTCACTGAATCCGAATTCTAGTTTATGCTTCATTTGGACTTAGACTCTCATTCCAAAACATAAAGTGTTCAGAGTGTTTTTGGAGAAGAATTGGGAGATTTTTAGAGAGAATAAGTGGGTAAGTCTTCTAACTTCATATTATGATTATACATGAGATTAATTTATGAAATCGATGCTTGGAATGTTGATTTGAAATGATGAAATTGGAGGGTTTTGAACCCTCGTTCTTAATTTGGGGATTTTCTAAATTGAACTCGAATAAGTGGATAAAAATGGGTGATTCTTGGTATATGAGCTGATTTAGACTTGAAGATTGTGATTTTGGGTTAAATTACTATTTTTCCCTTTTTGGTCCGAAATCCTAATTTGGGGCTTTATTTCAAAGTTTTGATTTTATATAGCAATATGGGTACCAATTGACTCAAAAAAAAAAAAAAAAAAAACAAAAAAAAAAGGAAAAATATACTCCTCCCATCCAAACCCTAACCTAAATTAACGTAGCGTCCCATGGCTGCCAAGGCCACTGGTCAGCCGTCAATGGCTGTTGGCCAGCCTTTGACACTCACATCCCAAACACATTTCCCACCCCTACCCTCCACGACTGCCCCCGCTTCTTCTTCTTCTTCTTCTTCTTCTTCTTCTTCTTCTTCTTCTTCTTCTTCTTCTTCTTCTTCTTCTTCTTCTTCTTCTTCTTCTTCTTCTTCTTCTTCTTCATCATCATCATCATCATCATCCCCGTCTCCATTTGTCTCCCATGCAAACCCTAATCATACATTTAACTATGAACAAACTGTGATGTGCATGCAAAACTCTTTGTCCAAGGCTCAATGTCATCCCATTCCTCCCAAAAAGATCACATATATTGAAGGTATTCCTCATGTGAAATGGACATCGAGTGAAGTTTCTTGTATGGAAATTCTTGAAGATCTACAATATGCTATTGTGTGTAAGTTTTCCTATAGATGGCCTGACCTAGAAGAACTTCGTACTATAATTCCTAAACAATGTGGAACTAAGGGTAATTGTAAAGTAGGGTTTTTTTTAGAAATAGACATGTGTTGATTCGATGTTCATTAATGGAGGACTTTATCACATTGTCTTCTAAGAGTGCATTTTGGTTGAAGTCACAAGATGGTTTTACTTATCAGATGAGGCCTCTTATTTATGATTCAAACTTCAAGATTGATCAAGAAACTACTACTTCCATGGCGTGGATCTTTTTTCCAAATCTGTTGCCTACTTTCTTTGTCAAAGAGTCTTTATTTTCAGTTGCTTCTGCTGTGAGAAAACCTTTGCATCTTGATTTGGCCATTGTTAATAAGACAAGGACAAACTGTGCAAAGGTGAATGTCCAGGTGGATTTATTATCAGATTTCACTAAGTTTGTTATGATGGAGATTAAGGATGAAGTTACAAAACAAACTAGGAATGTTAAGGTAAAGATTCACTATGATTATCTTCCAAAGTATTGCACTGAGTGCATGTTTTAAGGACATGCAATGGAGGAATGTAGAGTTCTGCATCCTGAACTAGAGAAGGATACAACTTTAGATGAGAAGGATACTGAATTTGTAGATAAAATAGAGGAGCCAAAGCAGAATAATGATGAGCAAAAGATAGTAGTTAATCAAAGAGGAAACTAACACAGAAGATATAGAGGAAGATTGGTGTTACACCTCGTATTTTCAGGGGAACGCTCGCCAAATCTAAGTACAGGTACGTGGAATTTCGATCAAGAAAGTTAAACTTCAGATTTAAGGGACGACATAAGTATTAAGCACACTTATGGATAAAGCGATATACGAGGTTATACATGCTTATCTTATGGTTATGAGGGTTTAAGACCATGTATGAGAGGTATCGAAAGGATTGGAGGTGGATTGAGCGAAGAATGAAAATTTGGTCGGACTTGGCAGAATTGCCCTATGCATACGCGACCTAGCCTCGCGTTCGCGATAGCCAGGAAAATTCCAGACCATTGCGTTCGCGAGAGTCCCTCGCATTCGCGAAGGCCAGTTGTTAAGTCGGTTACACCGACTTTGGCCACCTAAATAAAGGGTAAAACCCCTTTTTCATTAGATTTGGTCCAAGAAAAATCCAGGAAACAATTGAGGGGTGAGGATAGTATCAAAATTGAGTGAATTTTAAGTGGCGGAGTGTTAGTCTGGGTTTGGATAGCGCGCAGCTGTGATTGTAGCATTGCTTTGCGGTGGATTTTGGTTTGGATTCTAGGCAAATACTGAAGATACTGCTGTTTTAATAAGAGCAAGGTATGAATCTCTTCCTATTGCTATTAATCTTATTTTTTTTTACGGAGATAGAGTGGTTAAATAATTGTATAGTAGGTTGGTTAGTTATGAAAGTTGGAAAACAGCATATGGGCTGTTTTATGGTATATATTGGTGTTGGAAATGATGTTATTGATGTTGGTATTGTTGTTGTTATTGTTGGTTGCTGAGTTGAGGTTTCGGGCTAGGCATATAAACATGGGAGATGCTGCCCGATTTCCGGCAGGATATAGAACGGTTTAACTTGAAAGCTTAGCACAAGTATACCATGCTGAGTCTAACGATAGTGTGAATCCTTTTAAATGTAGACTTCCAAGCTCAGACGGATAAGCGTAGGTAGTTGAAGGTTGAATAGGTATGTAAAGTTATCCCTTTTTTCTTTTTGGCATGAATTACATAAAATGAGCAAATGACGAACATGCATGACTCTAATGAACTCTAGTTCTCAATAGTGCCTGACATGACATTTGTCTTTGATTCTCAAGTGTTGGTTCATTCTGTTTATTCTCTCAAAATCTAAATGATGATTCAGTTTGTACATGATTGCTCCTAATATTCTATTCGTGCACATTGTTATTGCCTCACTTCACCGAGTCCCTCACTAGAGGGCTGGGTACGAATTCGTGCGCATTATTATTGAATCACTTCACCGAGTCCCTCACTAGAGGGCCGGGTACGTATTCGTGCACAGTTTCATTGCATTATTCATCGAGTCCCTCACTAGAGGGCTGGGTATGTATATTATATTCCACCGAGTCCCTCACTAAAGGGCCGGGTACGTATATTATATTTTCCCGAGTCCCTCACTAGAGGGCCGGGTACGTATATTATATTTCACCGAGTCCCTCACTAGAGGGCCCGGTACGTATATTATATTTCACCTAGTCCCTCACTAGAGGACCGGGTACGTATATTATATTTCACCAAGTCCCTCACTAGAGGGCCGGGTACGTATATTATATTTCACCGAGTCCCTCACTAGATGGCCATGTACGTATATTATATTTTTTCATCGAGTCCTCACTGTAGGGCGGTGCATATATCATTTTTCACCGAGTCCCTCACTAGAGGGCCGGCTACATAAATTATATTTCACCGAGTCCCTCACTAGAGGGCCAGGTACGTATATTATATTTCACCGAGTCCCTCACTAGAGGGCCAGGTATGTATATTATATTTCACCGAGTCCCTTACTGGAGGGCCAGGTATGTATATTATATTTCACCGAGTCCCATAATAGGCCGGGTACGGTACATGATTATTTCACCGAGTCCCATAATGAGTTTGGGTACGGTATATAGAATATATATATATATATATATATATATATATATATATATATATATATATATATATATATATATATATATATATATATATACATGACTTATCTCATAAGGTACAAATGCATTGGTATTCCTTGGTTATCATACTTGTCTCGTGTCATCTTCTACTCAGTCATGATCTTCTTTATTGTACTTCATGCTTTATATACTCAGTACATTTTTCGTACTGACCCCCTTTCTTTCGGGGCTGCGTTTCATGCCCGCAGGTACAGATACTCAGTTTGGTGATCCGCCGGTTTAGGACTTCTGCTTAGTCGCTTGGAGAGCTCTATTGTTCTGGAGCTTGAGCCATTTTGGGTACAGATCCTTTGACATAGACTTTGTTATACTCTTAGAGGTTTGTAGACATGTGTGAGTTGTGTATACATGGTTTGGTCAGCTATACAGATGTAGTTCGTTTTGGATATTCTCGTGTATAGTGGCAGCCTTGTTGGCTTGCATATTTTGTTATGTTTGATTAACTGTGACTCCTCAGGAGACAGGTTCATTTTGATATATGACATTATGAGTTTACAATATATTTTTGCCAATTTTCCATATTGTCCTAGTATCAGTCTGATCATAGCTAGGAGGTTCGTATACGAGTGTCTAGCTCGAGCTCTAGTAATGGCCCATCGATTTGGATCGTGACAAAAGAAGTATCAGAGTAGTTCGTCCTAGGGATTGTCTACAGACCGTGTCCGGTAGAGTCGTGTTTATGGGTGTGAAGCCGGCCACGCTTATAAACAGGAGGCTGCAGGGCATTTTGGAATCATTGACCTTTCTTTCTATCTTAGATCGTGCAATAGAGCTAGAGTCTAGGAGAGATCGTTTTTCACCCCTTTTTCCTGTAGGTAGGTGCAGACTGACGAGAGATGAAGGGATCAACCTCGGATAGTGGGGGTGCTAAGAAGGCCCCCAGAGTAGATTCAGGACCTCAAGCTCCAGGATCGAGCAGAAGGAGCCTCAGTTATTCTATTGAGACTGATCCCTCGGAGGACCCAGCGACGATTCCTTTAGAGTTTTTAACTTCCAGAGAGGAGGACCCCTCAGAGGATAGTTACGATACGGACCCGTCTAAAGGTTCATCAGGGATACCAGATGAGGAGATTCCTGAGGCCATACCAGCTGCTCCTGTGGCAGAGCACTACATCAGACCAGCTACCCCGGTGAGTGTTACTGATTACTCTAGCCCTCTATCCTGGTCGTCGGTAAACCAGGAGTTGCCTGATTATCCATATTCCTTGGAATCCGATGAGAGAGATGATAAAGGCCAGATGAGCAGATGGTGGAGAGACAATGACAAAGAACACACTTCAATTTATAGTCCGCAGATCAGACTAAGGACCGATCGACTATAGGTATATGAGTCTTTATTGAAATTTCCTATGTGTGAGCATTTACTGTAGATTACTAATTAATAGTGACGAGCGGAAATCCTAAAGGGATCGATAACCAAGTATTTATAAGTAACGGTGGTAAAGGTGTTTTCGCCACCATTAGGAATCTTGAAATCTAGGATGGAAGGTAGTCATATGCGCAGATGAAAGGTGAATATTAAGGATTGAAAAGGCCAGAATAGTGTTTGCGTAGTCGAAAGAGTAAGAGATCCTTTCTAATTCGGAGGGAGATGCATTACAAGAATGTATTGGGATCTGTTAGAACTTCAACTTGTTCTAGGTCATGTGATGAAGGTCATGCAGTAAGGTGTATGCAATCATACCAGCACTAACGCACCGGATTTCATAAGAGTTTCAAGGTCAAGCGTGCTGAGGTGAGAGAAATAATAGGATGGGTGACCCCTGGGAAGTGTACCAAGAGTCCTACAAAGTTAGACATAATAGGCAGATGTGAAATTAGAGTAACCTAAGGGAAATTGGAGTATACGGAGTGGTTGGAAACTCTAAGGGATCGCGAAGGATGAGGCGAACTAAACCAGCAAAGAGAAAAAAGGTGCATCACCGCTCTAGAACTAGGATAAGTTTGAAAGGTATTCGGAAATACTTTGGAGGCGAGGCGTTAGTAAATATATGTATGTATGTGTATGACATCCCATATGTGGCCGCGTCAACCGATATGTATGCCCTAGCAACCGACGCTGCTATATACTGAAGGCATTGATCGAACAGGGTAGTGAGGTTCAAGTGACAAATGTTACCAGGTAAGTTGATGTTATTTTTACTACAGGTTAGATTTGGAAAGTTCTAATGCAATGACACCGGGAAAGAAAGAAAGTGAGTATACGTAAAAGTAAAGAGACCAAAATGTCATGAGAAAAAAAAAATGTAAGGAACAAGGGTGAGTGAAGCTTCTATGAGAGACGATGGGCAAGGCAAGGGACTATTTGGATAAAATTCAAAGGTAGGCATGCGAAAGGGATAACGTGTGGCAGTATGGAACAAAAGAGGAATTTGTGGGGTTAGAGAACAGACTTTGATAAGTGGGACTAAAGGATAGTGACCACAACTAGGAATGCGAAGTAAGATAAAGAATGATCAGGCCTTGCAACGATGCTAAGAGATTACCAGCTCTCGAGAGGTATATAAAGGGATAAATGTGTAGTCATATTGACACGGTTGCCTTGGACATGGAGAAGTTTTCCTAAAAGATGACTTAAGAATAGAACGGATTTGCACGTTTAAAGGAATATTTCATGAACTTCAGGGTCGATACTATAAAATAACAAGTGGAGAAGGGTGCTTGAGGAGGAAGGAACCCAAGGAAAGTTGAGGATGAAAGTAGGAAAGGTATACTAATGGGCTGATCAAAAGGAGAGGAGAGAAGAGAAAGGAAAAATTGAGCAATCATCAAGGACAAGCGAGAGGATAATGAATTAGCAAGCTAACCGGAAGGTAGTATATCAATAACTTAGGATGAGGATAAAGAATACCGAGATTCGATTATAGAGGAAATAGAAGAATGTATGGGAAATATTCATTAGTATGGACTAGCCTCGGTGGCCGGAACGAGAAGAAAGAAGAGAGTATATTGCAGGGATTTCACGACACGAATAAGAAGTGGCAGGATATTAGAAGAACTACAACGCATAGATGGGATGCAAATAAGTAGTCAAGGAAAGTTTCGGATAAGTGAGCTAAGTGAGTAAAAGGGATTGATAGTGGGAGTGAGAGAGTGTAGTGTATTAACTTTCAATGGTACATTGTAAACGTAAGTTGAAACTGGAAACTCAGAGTAAGAAGAATTCCAGTGCTAATAGTTGTGGAGGAAGACGAAGGACAAAAGGAGCAAAGTGTGACCAAACGTTCCGTAAAATATTTTGATGGATTCCAATATCCCCGTTAACCTATGGATTCGGAAAAATGTTCAGTCACAAAAGGTAGAAGTAGAAGGGCCTTAAAGAAGGTAGCGAGAATGGATCGGTAATGCGTAAGTGCTTTGTTTACATGCAAAGCCTTAGATTAGCAGAGAAGAAAATAGGTCAAGCTATACGGTGGGAGAACTCCGACATTATAAGAGACCAAAAGAGTTGGCCGATCGTTAGGGTAGGCCGATGACTATTGGTATTCGGGAGTTACTGGTGTATAAGAACACCGCCAAAGGGGGGGGGGGGGGGGGGGGAAGAATAGGTCGAGTCCTAAAATGAGGTGCGGCATTGTCAAAATTCCAAAGAGAGAAAGATGTTAACTTAGAGAAGCCAAAATTTGGGAGCAGAAACGAATTAAAGATAAGCGTACCACGAAGCAGGGATGAAAAGGGATTAAAATGTATCAAGAGAATACTTCATGCGGACGTGAGATATGATGTTTCTAGACCAAGGAAAGTTGTGCTGCACCTAAAATAGACAACGACGTACCCTAAAGAGTAATAAAGAGAATAAGAAAGGTCTGCAAGCCAACTACAAAGAGAATGACGAAATGGACGATGAGTACAAAGGACACATTGGGTTACAACGGAAAAAAATTTTGATATTAAAAAGAAAAATATGGGGATTTTAACAAAAGGAGTAGCGATAAGCGGTGTGGCGATCTCTAAAGAAAGAAAGAACGACGTAGGTGCAGATGGAAAGGTAGCAGCATCACCAGAAATTAGAAAGTATATCACGGGTCCCTAACCATACTAAGCATAAGGGTATGCATTATAGAATTCTATGAACTATCAGCGTAAGGTTATGTTCGCAGATAGGAATGAACACTCTGGAAAGCCAACAAGGAATGACAGCTAACTAAGTGGTCACCGAAATGAGGAAGTCAAGGGTAAGTATACCGCACCGATATTGGAAAAGAAGTTGTGGTAAAGTAAGAATTGTCCTAACTTTATAATTATAAGCTAGGTCGCAAGATCTGAGGCAAAAGGATTAAAGGAAGCTAAAGAAAAAGTTTTGATAGGAGCGCAAAGATGTTGTGAGCTATGAAACTAGTTTGAACTTGGATTATAGATTGTCCCAAGCGATACGCATTGAAGAATAATAAAAATGGTGAGGAAGCATTATGTATATACGTATTTTGGATATTGTCATAACTGGTCTTGGAAAGGAATTGGGGAGGATAGCTTAAGGAGCATAACCATTATGTTTACTAGCAACAAAGTAACGTCGGAGAAACATTTGGAATGTCAGGGTAAGAGAGATGGTGACAAGAATGTCAAAGATTAGAGAGAGCCTGACTAATGAACTACCAGGAGTCAATACAGTGTACATCCAAGATCAACGAGTACAAAAAGATAGCCCGAGATGGCACCGAAGAAGTAAACGCAAAAGGGTGCCGTATTTGAGAAAGGGAGCGGCCCACTAATAGGGAAACAAGGAGTGATAAAAGAGAGTACTTGCAAAACGACGAATAGTTATGGCATGGCAAGGCAAGACTATGATAATGGAAATAGAACGAGAGCAGGATACTAGTGGCTACCTAATTACACACATAAGAACAAAGAGGTGATCAAACACATCGATGAGTCCTATGAAGGAGTTCAGAAAGAACGGGAAGAGACTGATCAACTTACGGCATAAAGGAACGGCGGTCAGATGCTAAGAAAAAGCAACCATTTTATGAAACCAATAGAGATGTTGTGGGTTTACATATTACAACATTCGAGGACGAATGTTTTTAAGGGGGGAAGGATGCTACACCTCGTATTTTCAGGGGAACGCTCGCCAAGTCTAAGTACAGGTACATGGAATTTCGATCAAGAAAGTTAACCTTCAGATTTAAAGGACGACACAAGTATTAAGCACAGTTATGGATAAAGCAATATACGAGGTTATATATGCTTATCTTATGGTTATGAGGGTTTAAGACCATGTGTGAGAGGTATCGAAAGGATTGGAGGTGGATTGGGCGAAGAATGAAAATTTAGTTGGATTGGGCAGAATTGCCCTACGCATACACGGACTAGCCTCACCTTCGTGATGGCCAGGAAAATTCCAGACCATCACGTTCATGAGAGTCCCTTGCGTTCGCGAAGGCCAGTTGTCAAGTCGGTTCCACTGACTTTGGCCACCTATATAAAGGGGTAAAACCCCCCTTTTCATCATATTTGATCCAAGAAAAATCCAGGAAACAGTTGAGGGGTGAGGATAGTATAAAAATAGAGTGAATTTTAAGTGGCAGAGTGTTAGTCTGGGTTCAGATAGTGCGCAGCTGTGATTGTAGTATTATTTTGCGGTGGATTTTGGTTTGGATTCTAGGCAAATACTGAAGATACTGCTTTTTTAATAAGAGCAAGGTATGAATCTCTTCCTATTGATATTAATCTCTTCCTATTGATATTAATCTTTGTTTTTTTTACGGATATAGAGTGGTTAAATAATTGTATAGTAGGTTGGTTAGTTATGGAAGTTGGAAAATAGCGTGTGGGCTGTTTTATGGTATATATTGGTATTGAAAATCATGTTATTGATGTTGGTATTGTTGTCATTATTATTGGTTGCTGAGTTGAGGTTTCGGGCTAGGCATATAAATAAGAGAGATGCTGCCCGATTTCCGACAGGATATCGAACGGTTTAACTTAAAAGCTTAACACAAGTATACTATGATGAGTCTAACGATAGTGTGAATCCTTTTAAATGTAGACTTACAAGCTCGGACGGATAAGTGTAGGTAATTGAAGGTTGAATAGGTATGTAAAGTTATCCCTTCTTTCTTTTTGGCATGAATTACATAAAATGAGCAAACGACGAACATGCATGACTCTAATGAACTCTAGTTCTCAATAGTGCTTGACATGACAGTTGTCTTTGATTCTCAAGTGTTGGTTCATTCCGTTTATTCTCTCAAATTCTAAATGATGATTCAGTTTGTACATGATTGCTCCTAATATTCTATTCATGCACATTGTTATTGCCTCACTTCACCGAGTCCCTCACTAGAGAGCCGGATATGTATTCGTGCGCATTGTTATTGCATCACTTCACCGAGTCCCTCACTAGAGGGCCGGGTACGTATTCGTGCATAGTTTCATTGGATTGTTCATCGAGTCCCTCACTAGAGGGCCGGGTATGTATATTATATTTCACTGAGTCCCTCACTAGAGGGCCGGGTACGTATATTATATTTCACTGATTCCCTCACTAGAGAGCCGGGTACGTATATTATATTTCACCGAGTGCCTCACTAGACGGTCAGGTACGTATATTATATTTCACCGAGTCCCTTACTAGAGGGCCGAGTATGTATATTATATTTCACCGAGTCCCTCCCTAGAGGGCTAGGTACGTATATTATATTTCATCGAGTTCCTCACTAGAGGGCCGGGTACTTATATTATATTTTACCGAGTCCCTCACTAGAGGGACGGGTACGTATATTATATTTCATCGAGTCCCTCACTAGAGGGTCGGGTACGTATATTATATTTCACCGAGTCCCTCGCTAGAGGGCCGGGTACGTATATTATATTTCACCGAGTGCCTCACTAGACGGTCGGGTACGTATATTATATTTCACCGAGTCCCTTACTAGAGGGCCGAGTATGTATATTATATTTCACCGAGTCCCTCCCTAGAGGGCTGGGTACGTATATTATATTTCATCGAGTTCCTCACTAGAGGGTCGGGTACTTATATTATATTTCACCGAGTCCCTCACTAGAGGGATGGGTACGTATATTATATTTCATCGAGTCCCTCACTAGAGGGTCGGGTACGTATATTATATTTCACCGAGTTCCTCGCTAGAGGGCCGGGTACGTATATTATTTTTCACAGAGACCCTCACTAGTGGGCCGGGTACGTATATTATATTTCACCGAGTCCCTTACTAGAGGGCCGAGTACGTATATTATATTTCATCGAGTCCCTCACTAGAGGGCCGGGTACGTATATTATATGTCACCGAGTCCCATAATGGGCCGGGTACAGTATATATTGTTATCTCACCGAGTCCCATAATGGGCCAGGTAGAGTATACAGAATATATATATACATGACTCATCTCATAAGGTCCAAATGCATTGGTATTTGTTGATTGTCATACTTGTCTCCTGTCATATTCTACTCAGTCATGATCTTCTTTATTGTACTTCATGCTTTACATACTTAGTATATTTTTCGTACTGACCCCCTTTCTTCGGGGGCTGCATTTCATGCCCACAGGTACAAATACTCAGTTTGGTGATCCTCCGGTTTAGGACTTCTGCTTAGCCGCTTGGAGAGCTCTATTGTTCCGGAGCTTAAGTCATTTTTTGGGTATAGATCCTTTGACATAGACTTTGTTATACTCTTAGAGGGCAGTAGACATGTGTAGGTTTTGTATATATTGTTTGGTCAGCTATACAAATGTAGTTCGTTTTGGATATTCCGATGTATAGTGGCAGCCTTGTCGGCTAGCATATTTTGTTATGTTTGATTAACTGGGACTCCTCAGGGGACAAGTTCGTTTTCATATATGTCATTATGAGTTTACAACATGTTTTTACAAATTTTCCACATTGTCCTAGTATCAGTCTGATCATAGCTAGCAGGTTCATTTATGAGTGTCCAGCTCGGGCACTAGTCATGGCCCATAGGTTTGGGTCATGAAAATTGGTGCAGCAATATCTACTAAAAGTACTCTCCATTGGGAAAGTGGTTACTTACCCAAGTGTGACAAGGTATAATGAAGAACCAAAGCAAAGTCATACACATGGTGGAGCAGTGGATCAGAAGGAGCCTCATAAGGTTCAGGAGAATGAAGGTGTTGTAAATCAGAACAAGTATGGAGTTCTAGCCAGTATTCAAGAAGATGAGGAGATGAGGCAAGAAGATGATATGAATACAAGTGAGGCAGCTCAGGATGCTAAAAAGGAAGACATTGATTTATTCCTTGAGAATCAGGTGGAGGAGCAGATCACTAATGCAGATAGCACTAAAACAACTGATTTATTCCTTGAGAAAAGCATTCAGGTGGAGGAGCAGATCATTAATGCAGATAGCACTCAAGTAACTGAAAATTTGAGTGGTTCAGGCAATAGTGTAGATCAAGATCTTGTAGACAACGAGATAGTAATAGATAATCACATGGCTGTAGAAATACATAAAGAAGAAACTGAGGAAATGGATGTTTCTACAGGAGTGGAGGTTACAAAGGTAGATCACAGTCTTGTGGATACAGATGAAATGCAGAAACAGGCCATTAACCTTTATGTGGAGGTTAATGGTTATCAGGATGATGGTAAGGAAATTAGCAAATCAACAGATAAAGAAGAGGCTCAGGATACTGATAACATCAAGGGCATAACAGAGGCTGAAATTACTCCTGCAGAGTTGGTGTTACCAGTAATAAACACTGATGGTGTTAGAAATGAGGATTTAGTGGTTTATGATAATGTTGTGGCATCTCAGTCTGTGGAGGTGGTAACTCAGGCAAACAATCTAACAAGTGAAGGGGTGAAAACTCCAAGTCCTGGTGGGGAAGTGCAAAGAAGATATCAATGAAGAGACACAATGGGCCGTTGTGACAGAAGTGCAAGGGAATAGCTTATCCATTACTAAGGAGTTTTCTCCTAACAAGGTGCTCTATGATCTGGTGTCTCATAATGTAGGCAATATTGAGGAGAATAAAGGGATTCTTGTTATGGAGGAGGACAAAGAAGAGCAGATTAATTTAGTGAATGAGAAGATATATAAGCAGGCTAGAGTATCTCCTAAAATCTCTCACGCAGCTTCCAGTTCCAAAGGGAAAAAGAAAGGGCAAAAAAAGATGATTAAGAATGGTTTAGCAGAAGAGCAATGCCCTATTAGGGTGCTACCAAAGAGAGCAGTCAATATAAAATCTTTTAAATGATATTAAAGTCATTTATTTCGAATATAAGGTCTGTGAGAACTCAAAGGCATTTCATAGCCTTCAAATGCTTCATAGACAACACGAGTTCTTTTTGATAGCATTGTTGGAACCTTTTCAACAGGCTAGATACATTCAAAAATATAGGAGCAGATTAACCATGGCTACTGTAGTTTCCAATTGTAGTGGCAGGATCTGGTGCTTTATGAATAGTAATATTGATGTAGAGGTGATATCAAACACAGTTTAACAGCTGACAATGAGACTGTTCTTCCAAGATTTGGAAAAAACTATGTATACCACTCTGGTATATGCAAAGTGTGATGAGAATGCAAGGCTAGAATTATGGGACAACTTGTAGCATTTGTATAATAACATCTCTGCGGCATGGATAATAGGTGGTGATTTTAATGTGGTGTTGAATGAAAAGGAAACGATTGGTGGCATCCTTCTTCAGCCTCAAGATGTGGAGGACTTTGCCTTTTGTGTAGACTCTTGTGCTCTTAAGGAGATTGGCTTTAAGGGCAGTTCTTTTACATGGTGGAATGGTAGAGTAGGAGATGATTGTATCTTTGAGAGGTTGGATAGAATGTTCAGTAATGCTCCATTGCAAGATTGGTTTAGTAACTTGGAATGGAACATTTGGCTAGGACAGGATCAGATCATGCTCCTCTATTGTGTACTTATGGAGAAACAGATCAAAATCAATACAAGCCTTTCAAATTTCTGAAGTTCTGGGTGGATCATGACTCTTTCGTAAACATTATGAGGCAGAATTGGCCAGCATGGGAACATGAAGACCCTTTCATTAGTTTCAAGTATAAGATGAAGAAGCTTAAGGGGGCATTGTCTCAGTGGAGTAGATTGGCATATAGGGACATCTTCAAACAAATCATTATAAATGAGGAAATAGTCAGAATCAAAGAAAGCCTATTTGAAGAGGATCCATCTCTTATCAATAGGTCTGTTTTGCAGAAGGCTCAGGCTAAAATGAAAAAATATTTGCATTATGAAGAAGAATTTTGGAGACAAAAATCTATTCTTGACTGGTTTGTAGAGGGTGACAGGAATACCAAATTCTTTCATACTATTGTGAAAGGAAGAAGGAAAAACTACAAATCCGAAAAATTCAGAATACAGAAGGGGATTGGATTGAGGAGGAGGAGCAAATAGCTGCAGAAGCAATCTAATTCCATGAAAGACTGTTCACTCGGGAGAATTTAGATCATGTGGATGAAAGCCTTCTGGAGCATATTCCAATTCTAGTTGATGATGATATGAATGAACAACTTAAGAAAGTACCAACCATCGAGAAAGTAAAGGATACAGTTTTCAATCTTAGTGGATCAAGTGCTTGTGGTCCTCATGGTTTCTCAGGTATTTTCTACCAGAAGTGTTGAGATATAGTTGGAATGAATGTGTATAGTATGGTATTGTCATTATTTTATAGAAATTCTATTCCAAAATCTATTACTCACACAAACCTGGTACTGCTTCCTAAAAAAGAATTGATTAATACTTTATCTGATCTTAGGCCAATCAGTTTAAGTAACTTCATAAACAAGGTGGTATCCAGGGTGATACATGATAGGCTAGGTGATATCCTCCCCTCTTTAATATCTCCAAATCAGGATGGATTTGTACAAGGAAGGAGCATTATTGAAAATGTTCTTCTAGCTCAAGAGATAGTCACAGTATAAGGAAAAGAGGGAAACCAGCTACTGTGGTGATTAAACTAGATATGGCCAAGGCCTATGATAGGGTGGCTTAGTCCCATCTTATCAAAGTGCTTGGGAGGATAGGTTTTGCTAACGTATTCATTGACATGATTTGGAGATTGGTGGCTAACAATTGACACTTTATACTACTAAATGGCAAGGCCAAGCGGTTCTTTCATTCTACAAGGGGAGTAAAACAAAGGGATCCTTTATCTCCTGCTTTATTCATCGTGTCTGCTGAGTTCCTTTCTAGATCCTTAAACTCTTTAGATGATGAAGATAGCTTTGTTAGTATGGTATGCCTAAATGAAGTGCAAGGATTAATCACCTAGAATATGCTGATGATACCATCATCTTTGCCTCTGCTGAGAAACATTCTTTGGAGAAAATCATGTTCATTTTGAAGAATTATGAGGAGTTATCAGGTTAGCTTATCAATAGGGATAAAAGTGCTTTCTATTTGTATGACGAGGTGGCTCAGCATATACAACAAGAGGTTCGAGGACACGTGCTTTAATAGAGATCGCTCCTTTAAAGTATCTGGGGTGTCCAATATTTCATATAAGAAGAAAGAAGGTGTTCTACAATGATCTCATTAAAAAAGTTAAGAACAAGTTGCAAAGCTAGAAAGGAAGACGTTTATCTTATGGAGGGAAAGTCGCTCTTATCGGCGTTGTTCTTCAGAGTATACCTGTGCATAGTTTGCCAGCCATAGTGCCTACTAAGTACACTATTAATGAAATGCACAGGATCTTTGCAAGATTTTTCTGGAATAACAAAGAAAAGGAAAGAAGCAGGCACTGAGTGTCATGGCAAAACATCTGTTTGCCAAAAGAAGAAGGTAGCCTTGGTTTCAGATCTTTATATGATGCTTCAAAGGCTGTATATGCTAAGTTATGGTGGAGATTCAGAACTACTAATTCCATGTGGTCAAACTTCATATGGAACAAGTACTGTAAGAAGCTTAAGCCTACTAGAGTTCAATGGAAGGGGGGATCTCAGATATGGAAAATGATATTGTATACTAGAGATGAAGTAGACCAATTCATATGGTGGGAGCAAAATAATGGTTCATGTGATGAATAGGATGATAATTGGACAAAGCTTGGTCTGATTAGTCACTTTGTACATGAGTCTGATCACAGCCATACTAACATTGTGGAAGTTGCTGATGTAATGACTAAAGATTGTTGGAACTTTACAGAAATAGAAGCTCACTTTCCAAAAGAGATATTGTGGAGCATGTAAGGAAGGAACTAGTGTTTGTTCAGCAGAATTCAGAGAAGGATAGACCTTGGTGGAATATGCTTAGACAAAAACAGGAATCCTCTACTTTCTACCAGAAATTATGGGTCAAGGGCTTCCTTTCAAAATTTCCTTCTTCGTACGGAGAGTGTGGAGACTTAAGTTACCTGTAGATGATGTGCTTAAGAAAATGGATATTTCTATTGCTTCTAGGTGTAGATCCTGTGATGATCTTAATCAGGAGGAAACTTTGAAGCATTTGTTCTTAACTGATTCCTTTGCCATATCCATATGGCAATATTATAAAGAAGTAGTAGGAATTACTGAGCCTTTTGTGTAGATTCATCAAACAATAGTGAAGTGGTGGGAAAGTGCATGTCATGCTAAATTAAAGATTATTATGCAAGCTATACCAGCTGTGGTCTGTTGGCAACTCTGGAAGAGGAGAAATGCCACTATGCATGGAGAAAGAATGAGCAGAACTATGGTGATCCATAGTATTAATCTAAATATGCATAATCTCATCAAGTCCTTGTATCCTTAGTTGCAGCAAGTACCTTACTCATGGTCTCAAATGGTGCAGCTCTTGGAAGGATATAGGCCAAAAATTCTCTGCAAGGAGGTCATGTCGAGGCATCCAACTACGGGATGGTTCAAGTGCAACACTGATGGGGCCTCTAAGGGAAATCCAGGGATGAGTTCTGCTGCCTTTTGCATAAGGAATGAAAGAGTAGATCTAATGTATGCTGCAGCTAGAACCCTGAATAATACTACCAATATTTGTGCAGAGGCCATTGCAATAGGAGATGGAATTGACTATTGTTTGAAATATCAGTTCTTGCCTGTGATTATGGAAACTGATCCCTTGGCTTTGCTAAACATCATAAGGAAGATATGGAGTATCCCTTGGAATATTAGAATGGAGATAAGGAGAATAAATTATTGGAGTAATAAGGGGTAAGTGCAGTTTGCTCATATCCTGAGGGAAGGCAATGCACTTGCAGACCGTTTAGCTAACTATGTGTTCAATGATTAATGTACTTTGCAGGCCGATAATTTTTAGGAGCTACCATTTGATGCCAAGAAGATCTTAAACATGGACAAGACTTTGATGCCTAGTTTCAGATACAAAGTATACAAGCGGAGGGAACCTGATTGAAGTAATATCACAGTTTTTTTCATCACTGCAGCAGTAGCATATGAAGCTGCTACAGTTCATCAAGGAGACTAATTAAATATAGAAGCAAAAAATTAGCAACACGGAGAAGGCATTAATTTTTCCAGATTTATTTTGATTTCCATAGCACCTGGTGAGAGCATTGAGGTGGCTTATAATGGAAACATCATACAATAGGAAAATCACAAAGAACTCTAAGATGTTGTAGCAAGGAGTCAATATGTTAGAAGATGTTATTTCAGTTTCTGTTACAGGAATTTCCAGCTGAGGCAAAGGTGTTGTTATTGGCTAACAAAATTTAGATTCCAAGCTTTAGAGTACATGACAGTTCAGTAATCTCATGCATGGAAATTAGCTACTAGGGAAGTTCTATCCAATGTGTGGTATCAACCTTTTGGTTCATTCTATTGGAAGAACCTCCTTAGTAGCCTAGCTTCTTTGGTGAGACACAGATGACTATTGAACAAGCTTGATCATAGAGGAATTTAGCAAAGAAAAACGATGCAGATGCCGTCATTGCTTTACTTAAGCAAAGATGTTTCTTGATTTATTTGTCTGCTAATCTTATTGTAGGCACTTTTGGCCAATTTTATTCTGTATAGACTATTTTGTTTTAATAAATCTCAATTAGTATCATATTGGTTGCTTTGCTTTAAAAAAAAAGAAGGGTACCAATAGACTCGTGTTCTAAGGTATAACTCATATTTGACCATCTTGGTATTGTTTGGAGGTTTTAAAGAAGGAAGAAGGTCGTGTGGAGATCGTTGAGCTTCGAGCTTCTACTTTTCAGGCTTGTTGATACCTTGCACTCCTTTTAGAACGTTGTGGTTAACTAAAATGAACCTAAATAATAACGGGGTTACTAAGAGGGTTCCGATACTTGTGAGATGACGAGCACTAGTAGCAGATACGGTCATTATGTTTCGGTATTTGTGCTCTTTCAATTGTATAGTTGATCTGAATGTCATGTCAGGGCACTAGTTGATAGAATAGTACAATCCTTTGGATATGTGATTGGGGTTTGATGCCCGTACTTTATATCTGCTATCATTATTATTTGTCTGTCTTGTCTGTTCGTGTGCATGTCACTCATACATATATCCCCGTTGAAATAAAAAGAAGTAAAAAGGTGAAGCGTTTATGGTATTATGAACATGAGAATGAATCCATGCTTTTATACTTGTTCTTGACTTGATACATGCCATATTCAAGCTTTACATGTAAGCATGCATACGATTTGAGGATATGATTCTGAGTAAGCATGCATACGATTTGAGGATATGATTCTGAGTAAGCATGCATACGATTTGAGGATATGATTCTGAGTAAGCATGCATACGATTTGAGGATATGATTCTGAGTCCGATGGGATCTTGTTTCGGACGAGTGATGATGCTTTGACACATTCTATTAGTACTTGAGCTGGGTTGGCTAAGAGACAAGTTATTGAGATATGATGTGATTGAGGCTGTGATCCGAGGAAACTATCGAAGCAGCGATATATATGCCTCATGAGCCCCCCTCGAGTCACAATTCGTTAATATTCGAATGTGTGTATATCGGGAAGTGGAAACAAAGGCTTTGCATTATATTACATGGCATTACATACATTCTTCATTGTTTGATTTTTATTGATGACTGATATTGATTGTTAATTTCGAATGTTGTTGATTATTCACCTCTTATGATTATTATCGTATTCATCACTTATACATGAATTTCATTATCTATTTTTCGTGACATCGTGATGTGGTTCCAATAGAAAGATTGATGGAAATCCGAGGTCTTTGCTGGATTTGTGAATATCTTGATGGAAAAATTAATGATTAAAACTGTGGAAACGTATGATAAGGAAGTGAATGAAAGAAGTCAGTTCTGGATATGTGCGGAGTGGCTAATAATGCATATCATATCATTTCATTGATTCTTTGATTGTGATTTACTTGAGTTATTGTCTGATTTACGTTTAAGTGCAAATTTATGTTATGTGACGGATAGAAGAGTTATATGCTCATAGGCTAACTGAAGCGCTTGTTGATTAGAAGCTCTCACCTAGGCTTATAACTTGAGGTTAGGATGATTTATTCGATTAATATTAATGTGGACTAATGGCGGTTAAGTGTGGTGATGGAAATTCATGGACTAGTCCTCGGCCCTCTTCTGGATTAGGTCGGTCGATGATGCATGCTGAGTGCCTATTGATTTTGTACTCACACTACACTTGCTTTACCTTATTGTGTGCAGGTTCAGTATCTGCGTCGACAACCTTTGAGGATGCTCAACCGGCCGCAGCGGAGATTGTTTTGGAGAGTTTGGAGGAGCTGCACACAGATCTGTAGCACTGAATTTTGTTCTATTTTTATTTCTGTCTTTTCTATTCGAACAAAGGTATTTTGTATTACTTTAGACTTGTATAGAAACTTAAAAGTTCTTGTACTAGTGACACCATGTTTTGGGAGTTATATACTTATTCTCTTTTTCATGATTATAAAGGCTTAAATTCGTATAAATGGATTCGTATGCTTATTTCCACACTTAATACTTATTTACCTGCTTTAAATGGGGTTGTGGATGGCCTACTGACTCGGAGGATTTAGTTCTTCCACGGCTTGTAAACTGGGTCGTGACAAATTGGTATCAGAGCTTTAGGTTCACCGGTCTGACAAAGTACAAGAACAATGTCTAGTAGAGTCTTGCGGATCGATACGAAGTTGTCTGTACTTATCTTCAACAGGCTATAGGATACATAGGAAATTCCATTCTTTCATTCCTTTTCGTGTGTATTTGATTTAGTTCAAGGTCTACACTTCATTATTGATGAGTTATGATACCTTATGTAGTGATGATTGACAAACCCTAAGGAACCAGATATAATTACGTTCACTTGTTTGAACTTGTCAACCTCATGTGCTGTTAGGTTGATGTCACGACCCAACCAGAGGGACATGACGAGCACCCTGAGCTAGCCTACTGAGTACCTCAAAAAGTATATCTCATAGTCATATTCGAGTGGGTCGTAAAGCTAACTCATAAATATCATATCCGGAAGGGGGCACATGCCCAAAAGATATATATAGAAATGTACATCATCAACTAGGCCCATCTATAAGAGCCGACATGGCTGATAAAGATAGATCAAAATATAGACCGAGGAGGTCAAAAACATCTAGCTGTACAAATCTGTCTATGAGCCTCTACAAAGAATACCTAACGTAGTAAGGATGGGAAAAGACCCCACCATGCCGATATATCCACCAAAGAATCATACCACTATAAACTGCAATCCCAGGAACAATGGAGTGCTCCTGGACCAACACTGAAAAGGCAACCTAAGGATCTGTGTCGTCTCCCAGACACCTGCAGGCATGAACACAGCATCCACAAATAAAAAGACGTTAGTACAGACAAAGTACTGAGTGTAAGGCATAAGAGTAACATAACAGAAACATAAGAAAACTATAATGTAAGTGAATACAACCCGTACATCTGAACTGTCCCTGAGAGTAAATAACGTATACGATTTCTGCATATCTGAATTGCCTTTAAAGGATGATAATATACATAAATACGGTGCATGCATGCATGCATGAGGTCACACATAAACATATGTGCGTATATAACGCCTGTCAAGCATCTGTGGGCATCCCATCATATCGTATCGACCGGCATCATCATCATCATTATCATGATCATCGTATCATCATATGACCAGCTGATCAGGTGGTAATGCGTATATAACGCCGTCACCTTCCCTATACCCTATTTATATATATATAAGGGGTCTCGGGTCTGTATATGCATATGTGTATATATATATAGATATATAAGTGCAATGCAATACATAAACATGATAGGATTACAAGTGACTCTAAAGACCAAACTGGATCTAAGCAATCTTTTCTGAAAAATACACTATGGATCATTCCTAAGTCTAAGAGTAGAGTCATTATGGATTAGCTTTACGTGTACGTTCGATTCACAAAGGTCATGCCAAAAGAAAGAAGGGGATAGCCTTACAAACCTCATTGTCTCCTTACTACTCCACTCCTATCCTCCTGAGTTAACAAATCTACATTCAAGATGATTAACACTAAGCTTAAGTTGTTGAAACGCTTATAAGATCATACTAGACTATTAGGTGAGCTAACGAAATTTGGGCAGCATTTCCCTTATATCACTTACTTCCACCAAATTCCAAAACAACTCCCAAACTTCAATAACAATGTTATATCCCGCATTTTGCACGTCGGAATATCTTAAGACAATTGCGGGAAGTTAAGGGCAAGACCATCTTCAAAAATTATTTTAGTGCATAAGTTGGTTATGAATATTATTTAGGAATATTATTGGACGGAAATATTGAGAAAGGCTAAGGGCAAGAAGAGAAATTCGCAAAATGGGCCGTGGAGATAACGCGGAAGGCTAGGGACAAAATGGTAATATTGAGAAAAGTCGAGGGTAAAATAGTAATTTCACCAAGTCCTAGAAAAAGTCTTGGAAGGGCCAAACTTATGTGGCAAGACACTTAGTCTTTTTTTTTTTGGATTAAATTTTAAGAAATTGTAAGAAAATTCTAGAAAAACAAAAGGAAGGGAAAAGAGAAGAAAAATCTAGAGAGGGGCATGTGCCCCTCACATGGTCATGAGAATTATATATATATATAGAGATGAGAGAGTTCATCTTTTAATTGAAGAAAGAAAGAAAGAAAGAAAGAAAGAGAGAAGGAAAAAAAAGAGAAGGAGTGGGACGGCAAGAGGGTGGCGAACCAGCCCCTAAAGTTGATGGTGGAGGTTGTTGTTTTTCTTCAAGTCTTCATACCAATTAGAAGGCCCTCGTCGACGTGGAAGAGTTGTTGAAACAAGAAAACCATTCGTTGTGGGAGTTCTTCAAGTTGGCCGAATATGGTGCATGGAGTGGTGATCATGGAAAAATTATTTTCTTCTTGTTTTTCTACTAAATGGAAGGTCCTCTATCATGTGAAGTAGTTGATGGAAGAAGTAGATTAATTGTCTTGCCATATACAACTCTAGCCGTGTGGAGAAAGTGGGAAGAGAAGGTAAGATTCTATCCTCCTTTACATGTTTTATGAGTGTTGGACGTGTTGTTGTATGAAGGAATAGATGTAAATCATGAAAATACGCATGATGTTGTTGAGCCGTGTATAGGGGCTGATTTGGTATCATGTAGTGAATTGATTTCATTTGGTGTTTTGATTGATTGTTGTTGTAGATTCTATGACTAGAATGAGTGTTTAATGATTCATGTTGAAATGGTAGGTGTTGTGGGCTGTTTTGGAATGTTATGTGATTTCAATGTAATTTCTTGAATTTATGGAAATAAGGTTGTAGACGTATGGGGTTGTTGAGGTAGTTTATGAGTTTGGAGGAAGAGAAACGTGTTAGTGATTGATCTCTTGCGTTTGAAGGAATTCGGGTGGCATGGTGTGTTGGATGGATTATTTTGAAAATTGTATATATTGTTGGAGTGCTCCTAAATCGTGTTTGAAAGGCCTCGGAATAATATTGAACGAATGATCAATAATGTGAGTTTGAATGTACGTAGTTTATTTGAAGTTGAATGGAATGTTATTGAATTGAATTGAATATGTTGGAGAAGCTATTGTTGGTTTTATTGTTGATATTGTGGCCGAGTTCCATTCTCGGGTTGTTGTTGTTGAATTGGGCCGAGTTAGAATCTCGGGGATGGCACATTTATAGGGGAGATGCTATCAAAATTTCTGTTGGCAAGTGTCACTTCAAGGTGTAATCTTTAAAAGTTCTAATAACTATTTGGTATATGTGACCAATTTGTAGATTTTGAGTGAAATTGGAAGAAATTTGAATTTGGAGCGGCGTACAAGGCGGAAAAGGTATGTAAGACTTCACCCTTCTTTCTACGGCATGTCTTAGACGTACTAAGTTGGATACGGGCCTCGGGATCATTCCTTTTCTCGAAATCCAAGATTGAAATTCGCCACTATTCATTCAAGAAGATTGAACTAGAAATGGTGCGAAATGTTGGAAAACTTCTTTAGACCTTTAGAACTTGCATAAAGAGACCCGATTACCTTAAAACTCTCATAAGCAATGTCATGAAACGTCTTACACGTAAATTGTGTACGCCGCCTCGACCGAGGCGGGCCCACTATTCCCAAATCCCTTCTTATTGTTACATTAAGCTTATTTCCATGCTATAGCTAATAAAGTTTTTGGTTATCGTTCCTACTATCAAATTAGTAGTGGTTTTAACTAAACTTTTGACTCCAATGCATGATTTTTTCTTACAAAAAGTTTATAACCGTTTTTCCAAAATATTTCTTCTTCTTTAAAAATCAAGTTTTACAATATTGAAAGTCTTAATGACTATTCTAAGGATTCTAAATACCGGGAATTGTGCTTTATGACCCCGATTGATGTGTGAACCCGGCATACATATATACATACAATAACAGAATCAGAGCGCTATATAGACGCTGATAAATATACATGGAATATAATAGTAGAACTAAAGCGCTATAGACGCTGGTAAATTTATACGATATAAGTGTGTGCATGTGACAAAAAGAATCGTAGCGCTATAGACGCTGATATATGCATGTGATGAAAGAGACAGGGCGCGCAGACGCGATATTTATACATGAAATATGCATATATTTACGGGAAAATAGGGATAAGAAAAAGACGGGCGTTATGTACGCGTATCCACACGATCGGTTGGAGTATAGCACATGATATCGTCCCGGACGCGGGATGCCCGGACGCGGGATGTGCATATTATGGTTAATGGATCGGCCGACGCCGGCAATATAATATAATATATTTTTTTTATGTATATATATATATGAGAGTAAGGAAAGCTAAGAAAGTACAGCATCTGCCCAAGGGCACTTATAGGTACAGGCTATCCTCTTATATCATCACAAATTCTATAATCCCATGGTATTGTTGTTCACCCTTACGTTCTTGTTCGTATTATTATTATTCATGTCTTGCATACTCGCACATTGTCGAGACTGACCCCTCTTCTTCGGGGTCGTTCATGCCGCGCGGTACACCCAAAGGATCGGGGAAGTTAATGTAAAAGATGTTCCAACAAGTTGGCAAGCCCGCTTGGCCTGGAGTGAAGCCGAGTCGAGTGTACGTGCCAGATTCCCGATTACGAGTTAGAGACTTTGCGTACGTAGTCGTGGGTTTTGGGAGTCGTTTGTATTATAATACAAGTTTGTAGCAGATATATGTTTTACTTGATTTAAAAGCAATAAAAGAATGTTTTAGTAATCTTATGGTATACACGACTTAGAGGTTCAAAAAATTTTCAAGTACGTAATAAGGGTTAGCGGGTTCGCTTTTGGCCCGAACATGGGGTCGGGTGCCCATCACACCCTAATCAAGATTGGGGTGTGACAAACAACATCAAAAATATGATAATCAAAAGTTTACATTCAAATTGTACTCAATACAACCCCAAAACTTCTTTTCATAATCAATTCATAACAACAACTACAACACAATACTTTATAACCTCTCTTCCATAACTATTTCCACACTTAAGAATTTCTAAGCCTTCATATCAACTCAAAATGAGGAATAAAGTGAAAATAATACCTTATATTTTGAAGAAATTCACCTCACACAATTTACTCTAAAGCATATCCACCACAACTTCTACTAGAAGCAAAAACAAGCTCCTTCCATGAACTAGTTAAGGATTTTAGGCTTGATATTCTCTTGATTCTCACTCTTTAATCTTGATTTCACTTGGAGGTCAATTACATATGTTGGAGAGGGTTCTAGAAGTGTTTGGGGTATGAGGAAATAAGGGAAATGTGATAAAAATAAAAGGGTATGAAATATATATAAAAAGAAGGCTGGTATCGACTTAATTTTACGGTCCACTTTTACGGACTGTAAAAATTATACGGCTCGTATATTGGATTGCAAAATCCAATCAGTGGCTCACCCCCTCTATAATCAATTTACGGTGGGGGTTGGTCAAATATGCGGTCCGTAAAAATTATACGGTCCGTATACCCAACCGTAAAACCCAACTTTTTTTCTGAACCATATTCTCGTCAATTCGTTCAACCTTTAATCCTTTCAACTCATACTAAGCATGGACTTAAACCCTCATATGCTTAAGATAGCATATCGAATTCCACATATCCTCGTAAATAACTCCATTTCTGAATATATGGCAACCGACTCATAAAAGGGACTTGACGTGCGAAAATACGGAGTGTAACATCCTTGCCCCCTTAGAAATATTCAACCTCAAGTGTTAAAGTCTCAGGAATCCTATAGAAATTTCGGCAGAGTTTCCCCTGTAGCCGTACCACTATCAACTCACAGCAACCCAAAATATCCAACACCTCACAGGGCCACAACACACAATAATAATAATGGCCTCACACAACCAGAAATCATAAAAAGAAGCATTACGCACCTGACGACAATGGTTTCTCTGTCCGAACATCCTCTGAGGGTGGAAACAAATGCGGATACTTGGATCTCATATCTTTTTCAGCTTCCTAAGTCATTTCCTCAACAGTCCTGTTCCTCCAAAGGACCTTAAATGATGCTACATCTTTATTTCTCAATCTTTGAACTTGTCTGTCTAGAATGGAAATGGGAACCTCTTCACATGATAGTTCCTCAGTAATCTGAACATCATCTACGGTATGACTCTGGAAGGATCTCCAATGCATTTACAAAGCATTGATACATGGAAGACTAGATGGACTAATTCTAAATCTGGAGGGAAATCTAACTCATAGGCCACCTGGGCCACCCTACGTACAATTATGTAAGGTCCAATATATCGAGGATTGAGCTTACCCTTCTTGCCAAACCTCATAATGCCTTTCATAGGTGACACTTTCAGGAATACCCAGTCATCAATCTGAAATTCTAAGTCTCATCGGCGATTATCTGCATAAGACTTTTGATGACTCGGAGCTGCCTATAATCGATCCTGAATAAGTTTGGCCTTCTCTACCGCTTGTTGGATCAAGTCTGGTCCTACTAACTTAGTCTCCCTCACTTCTAACCATCCAATTGGTGATCTACATTTCTGCCCATATAGAGCCTCATACGGGACCATCTGGATACTGGAATGATGACTATTATTATATGCAAACTCAATAAGTGGCAAATGATCATCCCAGTTACCTCTGAAGTCTAATACACATGCCCGTAACATATCTTCGAAGTTCTGACTAGTACACTCAGCTTGTCCGTCTGTCTGGGGATGAAATGTTGTGTTAAGACTCACTTGAGTCCCCAAACCTTTCTGGAAAGACTTTCAGAAATTAGTTGTAAGCTGCGCACCTCTGTCAGAGATAATAGATAACGGAACACCATAAAGTCGGACTATCTCCTTAATATAAAGCTTCGCATAATACTTGGTTGAGTAAGTAGTCCTGACTGGCAGAAAATGGGCTGATTTAGTAAGCCTATCCACAATCACCCATATGGAATCAAACTTACGCTGAGAACGAGGCAAGCCTGTAATGAAATCCATATTAACTGCTTTCCATTTCCACATTGGAATTTCCATGGCTTGCAATAACCCATCGAGTTTCTGATGCTCAACTTTCACCTGTTAGCAATTAGGACACTGGGCAACGAATGCTGCTATGTCCTTTTTCATTCCATCCCACCAATACAACTCTCTAATGTCATGATACATCTTCGTCGCTCTAGGGTGAATAGAATAACGGGAGTAGTGAGTCTCCCCCATAATCTGCCGATGAAATCCCGCAACATTAGGAACACATAATCTTCCTCGATATCTAAGAACTCCATCTGCAGAAATCTCGAATGGTGACTTTTTCTTCTGAGGGGCTGTGTCTCTATAATGAACTAACCTGGGATCTTCGTACTGACAATCCTTCACTTCAGCTACTGAAGATGAAATTGTAGCATCATGAATAGTAATGCCTGAATCGCCCGAGTCCACTAATCAAACTCCTAGGCTAGCTAACTGTTGAAGCCCACGAACAATCTCCCTCTTCTCTAGCTGGACATCACATAAACTACCCATGGATTTGCGGTTAAGAGCATCGACCACTATGTTCGCCTTTCCAGGATGATATAACATACTAACATCATAATTTTTTAATAACTCTAACCATTACCTCTGCCTCAAATTCAACTCTTTTTGCTTGAAAATATACTGAAGGCTCTTATGGTTTGTATAAATATCCGCATGAACACTATACAAGTAATGCCTCCACATTTTCAATGCATGAATCACCACGGCTAACTCTAGATCATGTGTTGGATAGTTCTTTTATTGCTTCCGCAACTACCTTGAAGCGTAAGTGATTTCTTTACCATGCTGCATCAACACACAACCTAGCCCAACGCCCAAGACATCACAATAAATAACATAGCCCTCTGATCCTTCTGGAAGTCTCAGAACCGGGGACGAAGTCCATCTGCTGTTCAACTCCTGAAAACTGCACTCACAAGTATTAGTCCACTGGAACTTAGCTGATTTCTAAGCTAGCTTCATCAATGGTGCAGCAATGGGAGAAAAACCCACTGCAAATCTTCGATAATAACCTGCCAAACCTAGAAAATACGAACTTCAGTGGGAGTTATGGGTCGTGGCCAAGTCTTTATAGCTTCAATCTTCTGTGTATCCACCCTAATACCATCAGCTGAAATAATGTGCTCCCAAGAAGTCAGAGAATTCAACCAAAACTCACATTTAGAGAACTTTACATACGGCATCCGATCTTGTAGAACTTAATGATCTGCATGCTCTGCCTCTGACCGAGAGTATACCAGGATGTTATTAATAAATACAATCACGAATAGATTGAGAAAAGGCTTGAATACACTGTTCATTAAGTCAATGAATATTGTCGGTGCGTTAGTCAATCCGAACGATATTACACGAAACTCGAAACGACTATATCTGGTTCGGAAGGCTGTCTTTGGGATATCTTTCTCCCTGACCCTCACTTGGTGGTACCCTAATCTTAAATCTATCTTTGAACACAATTTAGCACCCTGCAATTGATCAAATAAATCATCAATTCTCAGAAGTGGAAAATTATTCTTTATGGTCACCTTATTCAACTGCTGGTATTCGATACACATCCGTAATGAGCCATCTTTCTTTCTTACAAACAGCACATGTGCTCCCTACGATGACGAACTAAGCCTGATAAAGCCTTTTTCAAGCCAGTCCTTCAGTTGCTCCTTCAGCTCTCTCAATTCTGCAGGTGCTATTCTATAAGGAGGAATATATATTGGCGTAGTATCTGGTAATACATCAATGGCAAAATCAAACTCTCGCTCTGGGGGAAGACATGAAAGCTCGTCTAGAAATACATCTTGAAATTCATTAACTACTGGGATAGATTGAAGAGTCAGCGGCTTCGGTTCTGTATCCTGAACCCAGACTAAATGATAAATACAGCTCTTCCTTGCCTTGAGATAGGTAATAAACCTACCTCTTGGTGTCGCTGTATTACCCTTCCTCTCTAGAACTGGTTCTCCAGGAAACTAGAATCTAACCGTCTTCGTTCTACAATCAACGTTAGCATAACAAAAGGCCAACCAATTTACACCCATAATTACATCAAAGTCGATCATATCTAACTTAACCAAATCTACTATAGTGTGATGATCACAAACTATAACCACAAAATTTTTACATACCTATCTAGCTATCACTGGGTAACCAACGGGTGTCGATACTTTGAAAGGTTTACTTAACTCGGGTTCCACCCCAAATCGACCAAAGAATAAGAGGAGTAACATACGATAGTGTAGAACCTGGATCAATCAATGCATATACATCATGAGAAGACACTGATAGTATACGTCTCACAACATCGAGTGAAGACTGAAGATGTCGACCCACCAATGCAAAAACGTGGTTCTGAGAACCGCTCGAATTACGTGCTCTGCCTCTACCTCTACCACGACCGGCTGGAGTCTGAGAAGTTTGGCCAAGAGGGCTCACAGATGATGCAAAACCAGCCACAGACCCTCTTAGCTGAACCATACCTCTACCACTTATCACGGGATAATCTCGCATAACGTGGCTTGGCTGACCACAAGTATAATAAACATTTAGATGCAATCTACACTGCCTCGCATGCAACTTACTGCACTGGGTACATCGTGGTAAAAATAGCCTCATCTGACTGGAACTACCCATGATATGGGAACTAGGAGCCCTGGAACTCTGAGCTGGCTCAAAATGAGCGGGCCTATCAAACTTGGGTCTTGGAAACTGTGGAAGCGCACTAGCTACTGAATGAGCTGAGCACCTAGAGAACTGCTTCCTCGGACCACCTCTAAACTCACTATCAAATCCCGAAGATCTAGCCCTCTTATTGTGACCCCTATCATACTCATGCTCAACCCTTCTGTTTCTTGCGCTCTTTAAGATTCTGGGCATACGCCTGAATGCGGGAAATATCCATACCTGGCTGAAGTGAGGCTGTCAAACAATCATCGATCAAATGTGGTCCCAATCCCCTCACAAACTGGTGAACATGATCTCCCATGTCAACTACCATAGCTGAAGCATACCTAGCCAATGAATTAAAATGAAGGCTATACTCTCGAGCACTCATGTTCCCCTGTTTGAGGTTCAAAAACCTATCAGCTCTAGCCCGATGAATTTTTGGCAATAAATAATGTCGAAGGAAGGCATCTACGAACTCCTGCCATACAGGTGGAGGCGCATTAACCCATCTAGAAGACATCCAAGTATCATACCAATGAACGGCCGTGTCCCGTAATTAGTAAGAAACCAACTCTACCAACTTAGTAGCTGAAGCATGCATCACCCGCAACGTCCTTAGCATCGCATCAATAAAATTTTATAGGTCCTCATTTGGCTTTGACCCAAAGAATTCTGAAGGGGGAAAATTAATAAAATCACGAATCCTGGTGCTAACAGCTCTATCAGTAAGACTCGTACCCTGACACTGGGCCTGAGCGGCTACTAACTGCATTAATAACCAAATAGCCACTCTCATCTCCTGACCTGAGGTATTTGGTGGAGGAAATGGGGGCGCTGGAGTTGGGGCTGGGGCTGGGGCTGGAGCTCCTCTATGCTCCACTGGAGCGGGCGGAGTGTGGGAGATCCGAGATGGAATCTCATTCTGGGACTCGCCTTTCTCAACATCTATAGGCGGTACCCATCCAGTCCTTCTACCTGCCACAGACTTGGCCTTCTGGGTGGCTGATGCTTTCCTCGTCACAGGCGTTACTGAAATAATGGCATATTGTTATAAAAGAGAGAATCCTTATAACACGGCTCTATCGCATGATCTAGGATGAGAAAGAAATGCCAATCATTCCTAAATGCCCTGCAGCCTCCTATTTATAAGTGTGGCGCGCTTCACATCGATAAACAAGACTCTACTAGACACGGCTTGTAGACAAACCCTATGAAGAACTGCTCTGATACCACTTATGTCACGACCTAACTAGAGGGCCATGACGGGAACCCGGAGCTAGCCTACCGAGTACCTCAAAACATACATCTCATAGTCATATTCGAGTGGGCCGTAGAGCTAACTCATAAATATTATATCCAGAAGGGGGCACATGCCCAAAAGATATATATAGAAATTTACATCATCAACTAGGCCCATATATAAGAGCCGACATGGTTGACCAAGATAGATCCAAATATAGACCGAGGAGGTCATAAAACATCTAGCTGTACAAATCTATCTACGAGCCTCTACATAGAATATCTAATGTAGTAAGGATGGGACTAGACCCCGCCATGCCCATATATACACAAAAGAATCATACCACTATAAACTGCAATCCTCGGAACAATGGAGTGCACCTGGACCAATACTGAAGAGGCAACCTAAGGATCTGTGCCTTCTCCCTGTCTACCTACGGGCATGAACGCAGTGTCTACAAACAAAAAGACGTCAGCACGGACAAAGTACTGAGTATGTAAGGCATAAGAGTAACATAAAAGAAACATAAGAAAACTATACTGTAAGTGAATGCAACCTATACGTCTGAACTGTCCTTGAGAGTAAATCACGTATGCGATTTCTTTACATCTAAACTGCTTTTGAGGGCTGATAATATGCATAAATACCGTGCATGTATGCATGAGGTCATACATAAACATATGTGCGTATATAACATCTGTCAAACCTCTGTGGGCATCCCATCATATCATATCGATAGGCATCATCATCATCATCAGTGTCATCATCATCATCATATCATCATATAACCAGCTGATTAGGTGGTAATACGTATATAATTTTTGTTGACACCTAATTTTCACCTCATAAGTCTTGTATTTTAATTTTCAAAATTCCCAA
Source organism: Lycium ferocissimum (assembly GCF_029784015.1). Classification (NCBI taxonomy): domain Eukaryota; kingdom Viridiplantae; phylum Streptophyta; class Magnoliopsida; order Solanales; family Solanaceae; genus Lycium; species Lycium ferocissimum. Next base: position 23,280,301 of record NC_081347.1, on the reverse strand, counting down.
GTCCAACACGGAGTAAGGATACACTCTTAAAAATCAAAAATTCAAAAGTCCTGAGAAAATTGCAAAATTGGGCATTTAATTATTATTTCATAAAAAATTGACAATTACAAGGAAATTACGAGTTATTTACTTTCACAAATTTGATATGTATCCCGCTCCGTCTAACTCAAAAAACTTGTTAGTTAAGACCACGTATAAGTTACGTCATTTTTTATCGCATTTTAGCATATTTAAATATTGCTCGGAACTATGTCAATATTAGGCTCGTTTTAAAGCTTGCATTTTAACTTTACGAGTTTTAATTTTATTTAGCCCAAATAATTAATATATTTAGCTATACATACATTTACAGTATATAGTCTATTAAATAAAAAAGGGGGGGTTAATTTCAATGCTTTTAAAACTTTAAGAGGGGAGGTTTATTAAAAGGGGGAGTGAAAGTTTAATAAAATAAGACTTTCACCCCCCCCCCCACCCCCCATTTCTCATTTGACCCCGACCCTTTCCTCTTCTCTTCTCAGGCAATTTTGGTGGCGATTTCTAGGGTTCCACCTCCATGGCTATCTACGGCCATTTTTTGGCCAGATTTTTGAGGGTTTTTGTTCTTTATCACGAGTTCTCGTGATTCCCAGGTTCAATTTCATTAGAATTGTGTTTTTCTATACCTAACTGAATCCTATTAAGGATGTTACCCTAGGCATATTTTTGTGTTATGGTTTCCATGTGTAGAGCCACGAGCTCTTCGCCATCTTATGCCCCATAATACTCAATAAAAGAACCTAAGTGGGAATTTCCTAGGTGGATTCACGATTGGGTACTATTTTGGGGATTCTACCTTATTTTGTACGATGGTACCGTTAGAATGTGCTGATTTTTGTTTTATTTGTGATGAGGTGCACTATCCTAGTATTTTCTATTTTTATTGGATTTTTATGTGGATTTTAGGGTACAATTTGTTAGATTTTTGTTGTCTTCTGTGACTTCTGTGAATTTCTGATTGGTTGAGGTACGAATTAGTACAAAAATTGGCTGTAAATCTGTTGGTCCTTTGCTGGAAATTTGAAATTTTTTGAATGAGGGTTTCAAATTAAGGGGGAATTCGGTTGTGGATTTGCTCCTTTCCATTTTTGTCCCTAAGTCCTATTTCTTCAACTATAAATAGAAGGAAAGTGGCCATTCGAAGGGGGCTTTTTTTTTTTGGTTTGAAAAATCCTAAGTGTTAAAAATCATACAAATTCTTCATTACGTATATATTTTCAGATATACCACAAATATTAAATATATACTACCTATATTCTATAAAACCCTACTAATATATCACCAAAATACTACATAGGAACATTACAAATATATACTCTATTGAGACTATCCTGGAGCTACTGATATTATTCAAAAAAAAAAAATTGAAGAAAAGGGTTGATTTCCAAAGGTTTAAGTGTTGGTGTTGAAGTGTTGATCAAATTCCTTCCATTTGATATTTTGGTTGCCCCATAAAAAGTTATTATTCTATTCTAGTGCATTTCTTCTTATTTCAACTTATCTGATGTATTACCTTGCCTATGTTTGATTTTAAAGCTATTTCAAGTTTGCTATTTGAAGAACCTAGTATTTATGTATGTTTTAAGGTTATTCATGTTTGATGAAAACCTTGTTTGGCTACTATTTCATTAAAACCTTACGGCTACTATGATGTAATGATAGTATAAGGAATTTTAAAATATAGCCTTAAGCATTTCTTATTAGGTTTAAGGCTAAGATTAAAGATTTAAGAGAAGTATTTTTTTTTTTTGATTAGTTTACTGTTTCATTGAAGTTCTAAGGCTGCTATGTTATAATACTTTATGAGGAAGGATAAGAGGGCCCTTAAGTGATTAACTAGTAGGTTTAATGTAAAAAATGAAGTTTAAAATGAAGCTGGTACTAGTTTGGGTTTTTGTTGTTGTTTTTTTTTAAAAACATTTTGGCTTACCGTTTCCTTTGTGGTTTTGAGGGCTGGGGTGTCATCTTGTCATTTTGGAACTACTTGGATAGTTATTCTGTGATTCTTGTACACTCATAGTCTTGTTTTGTTTGCATTAAGTCCATTTCAAGTTTGTTGATTGATTCTGGACTACTTGACTGGATTTATAGGTACTTATCATTGATTATCATCTAAAAACTGTGTGAAATCTTGAAAACCAACTTGTGCTCTCATGTTTATTGATAATAATTGGGACCTAGTCTAAAAGACATCCTAAAAGGACCCTAGAAAATAGTAAATGATCTTTTGAATGAGAACTGGCCCCAAAAATGACTTTAAGCCTCATCTGTGTTTTAAAATGGCTTCTTTGAGCACATTCCTGAGATTTTTGATATTTGTCATATGTTTGACCTATGTATGATCCTCTAAGATCAGTTTTGACTTAAAAATCATCTTGGAACTTTGAAATGTATTACCTGTCCTGTATGGTTACATATACTTGAATTAAAATGAGTTTTATTTTCACTTGAAGCGGTCTACTTGAGTATATTTTTTGAAGATTATGAGGTCTGTCCCTTGTTTTAGACTTATATGACCCCCTATGATCAATTCAGATTTAAAATGACCTTAAAAATCAGAAATGTGATGTTTGATGTTTGTCCCTGTATTGCTTACATATACTGAACTAGAAGGAGTTTAGGTCTTTGGTTTTGCTTGTTTTATCTATATTGAACTTGTTCTCACTCCTTTAAGATTGATTTTCTTCAAAAAGATTTGCAATATATATATATATATATATATATATATATATATATATATATATATATATATATATATATATATATATTCAAATCCCTAAACCAATTAGTCGAAAAATCTTATGAACCTTTAAAAGGTTTTAAACCTCTGATTCTTCTATTCTTCACTAAATGAAGGTTAAGACAATAAGAAGAGGATTTGTATGTTTTGTGACTGTTTGGCTGCACTTGTATACATCTTGTCATTTTTAGACCTTGTTAATTACTTGAAAAGTAAATCATTCACTTAATTTGCTTTGTGGATCCCCTCCATTTTTAGACCTTGTTAAGCACTTGAAAAGTAAATCATTCACTTAATTTTCTTTGTGGATCCCCTCTAAAAACTAAGAGTTTGTATAAAAAATATGGAATTTGATGGATTTGTGGCTTGTCTTGCTTTTTTTTTTTTTTGGAATAGTTTGAGTCTTGTCTGGTCTTGTGTGGGTGCTAATCATTTGTTTTGGGGAACTGTTACAAGGAAACAAACCACGAGAAAGGGGAGAACTAGTTTCCTTGTACAAAACTAAAAGTTAGAAGGCTAGGCTGGAGGTGTGCTAATTGTGATCCTGCTGTGATTTGCCGCTTTCTTTTCAAAACTTGATGTTTGTCCAGGCTACCATATGCTCAATGAGCTTACTTTGACTAGATAGGCTCTCATTATTCCTTGCTTGCCAGATTATTAGAAGTTAATCATATAAGGAAAGCTAAAATTGGATCCTAAAGAAAAATCTAAAACTAAGTGCAATGACAGTCTAGGTTTCCCCTTCTTTCCTGCAACCTACATCTCTTGTTCATTATACACTGTTGGCTGAATACCTCAGTTTGTGACTTAAGAGAAGCAATAGGTACCTTCTTTATTCACCATTTGAACATTGGGCCATTGTTGTGCATTATATCTAGTTGTATACCTGCCATTGATAGTACACATACCTTGCCTGCATTTTTGGATCACATCAAGTTACTCAGAATTATTCTATGACTAGACTATCTCTTAAGATTTGATTTAAATTTGAAAGATTTGTGACATCTATTGCAACCAAATCTTATTGACTTGATTTGAATTTTGGACAGAGACTGAACTTTTAACTAAAAGCTCTCTTTCTGAAACTACATTATGAACCTGTCCCCATTGGATTCTTGACTGAACCTAATGCAACGCTAAAACTAAAGCTCAAATTGCTCTGAAAAAATAAATATGGCATATGTCTGTCTGTACCTATCTTTATAACTTGTTTGTGAATTCCTATGGTTCATATGTATGATTTCCCACTCTGCTTGCTTGTTTGAACTAAAATATGACTAATGTGACAGTTTTTGAGCCTAGGACAGTATCATGAACCCATTCTTGGCCATAGTTTAGGGTTCTTTTGACCTTTACTGGCTCCTATACAAGCTTCCTATCATTTGTGGCTTGCCATGACTACATTTTGAGACACATCTGCACCTAGGATAAGTTTCATGTTCTTCCTGCTGCCTGTGAATTTACTGATCCTGTCTTGACTACCCTTTATGGCCTATGAAGGCTCTGTTTGATCGTGCATTTGTGCTTGGACCCATCTGTTTAATTCTAGGATTGAAACTAAGTTAAAACTCTCATTTTAAGACCCTGCAAATGTTCAGGGAACTGCTTATATACTGAGATGATCCTTGTGATCAGTTGAGACTTTTGTACCCAACATTGAGCTTAAATCAGAGTTAGAAAGTTAAGGGATATTATGGGACCTATACTTTAAATCTGGCTGATATTTAAACTTGTTTAAGCCAAAACTGGCATAAGATGACTATGAATAATAAGAATTTGGCCCTTGTGAACCTTAGTGAGTAGTGAATGGGTTAGAAATGTTTTCTAGCACTGGTTTCAGTCTCCTCTTGGTCCTAAATGAATTCTTGACTATATAATGCATCACTCTGTTTTCTTTAGTTATTAACTCTGTTTAAACAACTAGAAACTAATTTCTTAGGTTTGTTGCCTGTGACTTTGTCTTTGTCTTTCTCTGCTTTACCCTTGATTTTGCATTGCTTTGCTTTCCTTATTCTCTCATTGTGGTTGTTGTTTGTTTAGCCATTCGAGACCTGCTATGTTCCTTTTGATTGTGCTATGGTTGTGCTTTGCACCACTTTGCTTGAAATCTGTAGAATCACTGATTGTTTCTGTTAGTTTTCTCTGAAGTTTTAAGTATGTCAAAACTAGTTAGAAATCAAAGATTAGCTAAAAAGGAGATGTTGAGGGATTCTGGTTACAGTTTTGGTTCTTCTTGAAGTAAGGATTAATTGAGAATAAGTATATATATATATATATATATATATATATATATATATATATATATATTGGGTATATTGGGTATATTTGAGAGTATAAAAAAAATGTTGACTTACCTTCATGAGGTATTCTCTTTGTCTTGGTAAGTATATTATGTATATCACAACTTTGCACTTAGAAAATTTGAGAAGAAATTTAAGTAGTATACCGGTGGTATATCATGTACACCACAACTTTGATGCTTAGAAAAAGAAGGATAACTTTCGGCCAGCTGTCTGGGCCTACTACTCTTATTTTACGCTTGGGGCTATCCCACATTTGAGCCTGTGCTAGTTATTGTTAATGGGCCAGGCCCAAATAAGTTGAAATTCGTTTTGGCTTTGTAACAATTATTATAGTCCTTTAATTTTTGCACCTAGTTTAATTCGTGAATATGTACTAATATAATGTATACCCGTTTGTATCCTTGTCCACCCAAACCCGTTGGTGGGCCCCAACGAGGCCCACTAACGTATCTAGATCGAGTCTACCCAACCTTGGAGCAAAATGGACCATACGCAATTTTGGACTTTGAAGATACCCCGTTGCATAGCATCTCTATTTGGGATTAGTTGTCCCGATTTCCCATCTCTTTACTACTTATGCCTTTAAATTCTTATTTGTGTATTTATTTCATAAATTGGAACTCTTAAGGTTGCCCTACATTTAAAGTCTCCTAAACTTGATTTTTAAAACTGCACAAAATCGATTTTGGAAACTTTAAGATAACTTGTGACTTCAAACGGATAACTTGTGACTTCAAACGGGCTGACTTAGTATAATTTGGATTAAAAATGATCAAATGTATAAATTATGGGACTGATTTGAACATTTATGAAACCTGTGGACTTGTGACATATGGACTGATTCGGACCGAAGTTCAGAATTTGTGGGACTGATTGTGACTATTTAGACTTAGACTAAAAATAAAACTTGACTAAACTTGAAAAAAATATAGAATAAAAATGGACTATATATGTAGAATACGATTAATATACGGACTATAATAGTATGCCCAAAACTGTTTTCCTAAAAAACTACTTTCTATACAAAAAATATTTTTTCAAAACTATTATGGGTGGGCTTACGTAGAGTCCTACTTAGGTTAAGAGCCTTTGGGTATTAGCCTAAGTGTTATAGTCCGAAACCCAATACCCAATTTTGGGCAAAACTCTATCACCTTCATTTTTTTTGAAATGTAGTATATTTTGCATGAACGACTGACTTTTCGCTTCGGAAATATAAACCAAAATAGTTTTTTCACCATAAACGATTTATATCTATAAAGGCATGCTGTTAGAATCCGTAGGTCAACCGTATTTTATGGATCTTTAATATCGGGGTGCCTCTCACCTTCCCCGGGGGATCACCAGAACCCTTATCCAAACTTTGGTTAGGTTAGGATTCTTTTAAACTTTAACCGTCTTGAATGAAGCCTTTTCGAATTGGTTTTCCTAATTTCTTAAAAATTAGGTGGCGACTTGAAAATAACATCCATTTAGAGTACCATCCATGTAGAAGTATATTTTTTCCTTTTTCTCTGTACGATTGACAACCGTACTTCCTCGGGACACTTTCCTTTATGAATGAGGCAAGTGCAAATACGAATCAGAGAAATAGACCCACTACAGATGGCGACTCTGCTGGAGAATAACTTAAGGTTCTAAGTTCTAACCATAAGGGTTCCAATAATTTGTATGTTTGTATGATATAAATTATTTAAGTGATATAAGTTGTTTGTGTGTTTAAATTTTCGTAAAATATAGCTGTCATTCATGCATGCATACTCCGCCACTCCTAGAATTTATTTTATATTTTTCCAAAGGTGACGACGCGGGATGAGCTGCAGTCATTCCTTTATTAAAAAACCTTTTTGCTATATTCTTTGGAGGTCTCTAAGGTTGAGTAGGCATGCGGTCATCCCACAACCTTAAAGAGCCTACCCCCAGCTTGTCCGCTTGGGTAACCTATGCCATTCGTTTGAAAAACCACTCTAGAATAATTAGCGTAGAGCGAAGTCAAATCCTTACTAATATAGCGCAAGCTGACCATAAACCCGTTTGGGTATATCAGACCTACCTGAATCGGACAGGAGAGATACCTTACTGTGTTTAGATGGTGTAAAAACCTGAAGAAACTGCATCCCACTATTTGCTATTTAAAAGCATTATTTTGCCTTGTGTGAAATAAATTACTGTTTTACGGGGGCGGGGAACTAACAAAGTTCTGTCTTGCAGATATCTCCTAATGTGCAGTTTGATATGATCGTAGGTCCACTACCAGGTTTAGTTATGTGGTGGGAAGGTTTGACTAATGATCGGAAGAAAGAGATAAAGAAGGTGCAGACAGGGCATCTACCCTCGTTGATGAATATGACTGGGGATCCAGGTTTGCTAGAGATTATTACTGGTTATTAGGATAACGATAGAATGGTATTCAGATTTAGAGAAATACAGATGACTCCCACTTTAGAAGTGATTAGAGATGCCTTGGAAAGCATAGGAAGCACTAATAGATCCAAAAAGAAGTTAGCACAAAATATCCTCATCCCTTACAAACCTTCCCCAGAAGAAATCAAAGACATGTTTGCTGTCAACAAAGCCTATTGGGCACAAGGACCCATTATAGCCTTTAAAGATTTATATGAGAGGTATTCATCCAAACAGGGGTACGAAAACCACATTCTTGATTTTTCTTTACTCCAATCCTAGGAAGCTAACCAAATGCTAGCCTTTATCACCTGCCTATTGGGAACCATGGTATTTCCACTAGATGCCCCCTAGCTATTGACACCTGGGTTGTCTTTGTTGCCCACGCTGTTCTTAGAGGAGTTACAACGAATGGGCTTACCAAATATTTTGACATCATCCCTATTATCCTATCAGATATATACCAAGCTTTGGGAAAATGTCGCAACCATTATTATTACTTTCAGGATTGCAACATCTTAGTCCAATGGTGGATACTAAAACATTTAGATAAGAATGGTTTATCTTCCTGTCGAGATCCGGCCCTGAGAGAGGATGATTTGAGAGTCGCCCATATGCCTTGTGGGGTTCAAGATAAAAGAGGATGGGCTCACACCATTTCCAGACTGAGAGAAGAACATATCAGGTATAGAGTACCTGATTTTCATTCCAAAACTCTTTGTGTTAAGAGCCATAGGCGTCCATGTTTACCACTTATAGGCATTAGGGGGATCAGACCCTACGTACCATTAAGAGTACTTAGACAGTTCGGCATAAGACAGGTCATTCCAAATGTGTGAAATATGGGAGAGTTTGTTTGAGATTATGAAAAAGGTCATATCGAAGGTATAAAAGATGCCCAGAAAGATTGGAAGAATATGATAAGGGAAGATAAGTTGGATAAGGATCCAAATAATCCAAGTCATAATAAAGATTACTACGAGTGGCTTAGAGCTGAGCTAGCCGGTATTGCTACTCCAGGACCATATCTATACAAATTTCCCGTAGATAGGAAGTCGCAACGCAAATTCGGAGTTAGAAAATGAAATGACGGGTAGAAGGGAGAGAAGCAGATCATCAAGTAAAAACAGAATATGACCGTGAGATAATTAAGAGTTTGATAGACGAGGTAGATGCCTCATTGACGAGCTTAGAATGGCTTGACACTTTTGTTAAAGGAGCCACAGTTACAGGGACGTCGTTGACTGATGATCAGAGGGGTCAGTGGATCGGGACAACATTGATGCCATCCCATGTAGCCATTCAGACCGCCTTTCGAAAGGCCAAGAAGGCACGAGATGATAGAGAGCAGATTTCTGTCCGTGGAGGGAACTTTTTGTGATTATCACATTTTATTTATTCTAAAAAGCCTTGTAATCCCACTTGGGAAAATATTAATGAAAAGCATGGTGATTTTTATTTTTTCGGGAACAATACATTTGTTTTACATATGGCACAATTCTGCTTCATACGCTAGTAGCCTCAGAGCAACGGATTATAGGAAAGCGAATTATATATTGTCTAAATGCTTATTTCATAAAAAATCGCTTTGTGTGAAAATCATATATATTGCTAAAAATATTTGATTTGTCCACATTCCGGGCACTACCTAAAAGAAAAACCAAGAAAATAACCCCTAAAACCAAATTTAGCTCCATTTTTAAAAGGGTTGATTTGCTGATATGATATAAAGACTCAAGACAAAGATGAGTGCGGCGTCTCCCTACGTCAACCTAGTCAGTGACGATGAGAACGCAGAAGCGACAAGTAAGAAAGACTGACAGTGGGATGATTGGGAAAATGTCGCAACCATTATTATTACTTTCAGGGTTGCAACATCTTAGTCCAATGGTGGATAATAAAACATTTAGATAGGAATGGTTTATCTTCCTACCGAGATCCAGCCCTGAGAGAGGATGATTTGGGAGTCGCCCATATGCCTTATGGGGTTCAAGATAAAAGAGGATGGGTTCACACCATTTCCAGACTGAGAGAAGAACTTATCAGGTATAGAGTACCTGATTTTCATTCCAAAACTATTTGTGCTAAGAGCCATAGGCGTCCATATTTACCGCTTATAGGCATTAGGGGGATCAGACCCTACATACCATTGAGGGTACTCAGACAGTTCGGCATGAGACTGGTCATTCCAAATGTGTGAAATATGGGAGAGTTTGTTTGAGATTATGAAAAAGGTCATATCGAAGGTATAAAAGATGCCCAGAAAGATTGGAAGAATGTGATAAGGGAAGATAAGTTGGATAAGGATCCAAATAATCCAAGTCATAATAAAGACTACTACGAGTGGCTTAGAGCTGAGCTAGCCGGTATTGCTACTCCAGGACCATATCTATACAAATTTCCCGTAGATAGGGAAGCCGCGAATGCAATTCAGGTTAGAAAAATGAAACGACGGGTAGAAGGGAGAGAAGTGGATCATCAAGCAAAATCGGAATATGACCGTGAGATAACTAAGAGTTTGACAGACGAGGCAAATGCCTCATTGACTAGCTTAGAATGGCTTGACACTTTTGTTAAAGGAGCCATAGATACAGGAACGTCGTTGACTAATGATCAGAGGAATCAATGGATCGAGACAACATTGATGCCAGCTCATGTAGCCATTCAGACCGCCTTTCGTAGGGCCAAGAAGGCACGAGATGATGAGAAGCGATTTACGTCCATGAGGGAACTTTTTGTGATTATCACATTTTATTTATTCTAAAAAGCCTTGTAATCCCACTTGGGAAAATATTAATGAAAAGCATGGGGATTTTTATTTTTTCGGGAACAATACATTTGTTTTAGATATGGCACAATTATGCTTCATACGCTAGTAGCTTCGGAGCAACGAGTTATAGGAAAGCGAATTATATATTGTCTAAATGTTTATTTGATAAAATTGCTTTGTGTGAAAATCATATATATTGCTAAAGCTCTTTTTGTCCACATTCCGGACACTACCTAAAAGAAAAACCAAGAAAATAACCCCTAAAACCAAATTTAGCTCCACTTTTAAAAGGGTTGATTTGCTGATAGGATATAGAGACTCAAGACAGCATGAGTACGACTTCTCCCTACGTCAACCTAGTCAGTGATGATGAGAACGCGGAAGCGACAAGTAAGAAAGACCGACAGTGGGATGATAGCATTGCCACTGGCCAATGCACGAGCAGCCGTCCAAACCACCAAGGCGGCCACGAGAAGATGAAAGAAGCTAAACTCTCCTACCTTATGTCGAGGAACTAACTAAGTGACACCACGCCAATTGGGTCAAACTAGGAAAGACACCTGAAGCACCACTTGGTAGTTATGTCCCGCCGCGAGGTCAACAGAAGACCGACCCCATACCTTATGGAAATGACGAACTACTTATCCCCAATCTGAAAGTCTATGGAGACCCGCGCGAATCTCAGCTCGAAGAACCTCCAGTTTCATGCACAATTGTTCTCAAGGGAATAAGATCGCACAATTGGGGTACGCCAAAGAGAGATGTCCAAACAAGAACGCTTAGAGACTTTGGGGAGTTTTGGAGTGTACGCGCAAAGCATAAATCTGTTGCCACCATGTGTTCCTTCTATGATTTACAGAAAATGCCTCTACCACCAAAGTCAGTCAGGCCATATAGCCAATGAGTATGGAGCATTGGAAAGGAAGCTTATCTAATAGATTAACCAAGGGAGAATTAGCCAACTGTAGGGGCCCTACTCTTTCCTGACCCATGACCAAGGGAAAAATCATC